>NC_090740.1:43996259-44021259 GCF_036898095.1 Palaemon carinicauda
TCTGAAATAAATCTGAAAATTCCGCTAGCATTGTACGACGCATCGTGTTCAAGAATCTTGGCAAGGAAAAATCTGTCATCCTCACCTGGAGCCTCCAACAGATACCTACTTGGCACAATTATATAGGACAGTTATCAATTAGGAAAAATAGATGGAAATAGAACCGATGAGATAAAAGATAGAAATGAGAGAAAATTTGTATTTATGATTTTGTTTTAAAACAATATTCTTATCAACCCAATGTCATTTTTTCCTTTCCTTTTCTGAGATGTGAGTTACATTTTCTCTCTAGTTTGTTACTTCAAGCTTTTTATCTTATTTTTTACTTTATTTCTTTCCACTATTCTCTATTTTCTTCTTTTTCCCTCTTTATTTTCAAAATTGAAAGGACGCCCAATGAAAGTTGATGTACGATTGAGATTAATAATCAATCACTCATTCATCATCAATTCCAGTCGTTTATCTAATTTTCTTCGTCTTATCCCCTATTTCCATCTATTTTATCTTTTATTTTTGTAATTTCTTACCAATCATCTATCTCTACCTTTCATCCATTCCCTGTCCCCCTTTATTCTCCTCTCTATTCGTTACTTACATTTTATTTATTTTTTTGGGCTCAAGCCATGTCGTCCTGATGGAAGTTCCTATAGGGTAGCTTCCTAGGGTATATTACAACTACGGCGATATTCCCAGAGAATTTACCTTAAGGTACCAGAATTCTAACTCCTGGAGCGAGTATCCCTCGTGAAAGGGATATCACGACATATCAGAGGACGTATTCTAGACACGTCACATGGCAATCTACATCCTGGACAGAGATTTCGTCCGTAGGAGGTGATTGGCGAGATACGAATTCGGGAAAGAAAAAGGGGGAGCCGCTCCCAAGGCTTCCCTATCCCCCGATTCGTATGCGTGCCTGGCGCCAATCCTGGCGCCATCTGTATTCCTTTTTGCGTAGCTTAACAACTCGGTGTTTTTTCCTGTTTTTCTCGCAAATCTTGGATTTATTCGACTTTTCATGGCTTCTCCGTCTTCGTTGGCCTCTGATAAGTTGAGTATAGTGTCTTTTATGTATAAATGTAGGCTCTTGGTAAAATTTTGAGTGATTAATAGGATTAATCTTTGATACAAGAGCCGTAGCCTACCAGAGGCGTCTTGGACGCTGTCGCTCGCTAGGTATAAATTAGTTAGTCAGAGCGACATTCCTGGTTGTTTTGCTTTAATAAATTTTAGCTATTTAGCATTACATAGGATTTCCTTTCGTGCTTAGTATTATTTGGCGAAGTATTCGCCATTCTGGCCTACGCTAGGCCATGTAGCCTAGTCGTTTGGTCCTAGTACTTCATGCATGATTATGGTTTTTCCGAGTGTAATTAAAATTTTATTGAAGCTTTAGGCTATATTTTATACATTTTAGACTGTGTGGAATATTTCCAAGATAGTATACGAGTGAGTTTCGGTGAATTAGGTAATCGATTCTCTTGGTGCCTAGGCTAGTTGCTTATGGAGCCTTAGTATACTTTATCATACTCCCCGGTTGCTTTCTTTTCTTCGGAGAAGGTATGCAATCCCTTTCCCTCTGTTTAAGCCTTGGGCTTATCCCTAAGTGGTTTTTTCCGAAATTTATTTTCGATAAAACTATACTAGGGTGTTACTGTACCTTCCTGTTCCTGTAGTATGGTTCAAGAGGGACAGAACAACAGAGTTTTTAGTCTGAGTCTGTGTTGTCTGGCTTGGGGCTGAGTCCCCCTCGCTGACCTAACACATACAAAGGGAGCTTAGCTCCCTTAGGTCACTACCGAAGGTTTCTGTAGTATGATTCCTCCTTTTGTGATCTACCAGACTAGTCCTGTTGCTGTTCTCGCGGGAGGATAAGTTCTTCCCTTGGGAGTAGCAACGCCTTCCTTGCTTTGGTGCTCTGGAAGCTGGCAAGTATTGCTGGCCTTTCCCCTTAGATCTCCCTTAGGCTAAGATAAGTTTCTTAGCTGCGGGTGATCTGTCACTAAAGCAAGGTTGGCAGGACCCTCTTGTCCCTTCCCCCTCTTTCTTCATACTGTACTGTACGTCGTTCTACATCTGGACCTAGTATAGGTTAGGATGTGGAATTGACTCAGCCCCTTGCCGGCTGGCAGAGCTGGCCGGCAGGGGTCTTACTGCACTGTACGTCGTTCTACTTCTGGACCTAGTATAGGTTAGGATGTGGAATTGACTCAGCCCCTTGCCGGCCGGCAGAGCTGCTGGCCGCCAAGGGTCTTATGTTTTCGAGTGCTGCCCGGACCTCTCTTGGTCCCTCATCCATGCCTGCCGGCAGAGCCGGACGGCATTGGTCAAGGAAGCCTGAATTAGTTTCTCCCCTTCCTTATATGCACTCTTTCGGTTGCCGGGCTTGGAGGTTGTGTACACTCTTATCCCGGCATCCATTCTATTTTTCTTCTAGTGCTGTACCTGTCCCGGGTGCCGGCCTATGAGGCCGGCAGCCAGGCAGGTGTAGTCCTCTGGTTCTTTTGCTGCCAACTGGCATCGGTCTTGTACCTTTGCCGGCCGGCTTATGTCAGTCCTTGTCTGCCGGTCACCAAGAGTGTGGCCGGCAGCTGGGTACTACCTTGTGTAGTTGCTGGCCGGCAGCCATTGCCGGCCAACACTGGCTGTTACCGGCCGGCAGTTGCTGCCGACCGGCACAGGCATTTGAACCAGAGTGCTGCCGCCCTATAGCTGTTAAGTAGTATACTTTAAAGCTAGTTGTGGTGTGTGCCGGCCGGCAAAGGCAGGCCGGCACACATCCCTCTATACTGTACTAGTATTCTTCTGTATAGCATATACAGTAAGAAGAAAACTATAGTAAGGGTTTTGGTACAGCACTGTATCTTCTAACACTATTGTGTTTTCTTGCACATTCCTTTGCTGTTGCCCTCAGATAGGAAGCTGAGTTCTTCCCTGTCTATTATCCAGGATTTTAAAATCATTGCTTAGGTGTGAGCTCCACCTGTTTCCTCTGGAAACCTTGCATTGGTTACTCTAGAAGAGATAAACCATTTTGATTTTATTATCTGGAAGGCTGCAACAATGGGTTGTGAGGGAAACACAAGTGTGTGTCTTTCCTTTATGAATTGTTATGCTATACTATGCATATCCAGTGATACATAGTTCACTTGATACTTTTGGAAATTTCTTCTCTTTACAGGAGGACCCTCCGAAGTGCGGAAATGTTTTCTGCAATGTCCGCAGCAAGAACCTCTGCGGACATGAGTGTTGTAGGAGACATGCAGCATGCGCTGTCTCCAAGGATGATCTCCAGTATTGGGACCCTCAGGTATGTACTGTATGCACTAACCTGATTACTGAGGCTTTTGATTCCCCTAGAACGGCGGAATCAAGGGATATAGCAAGGGAAAAGCTTCGTACTTGGGTAAGGGGCTTCAAGAAGAACACCTCTGGCCCTTATCTTCCAAGTGAGAAGATGAGGGCGTATCTTTTTCCCCAGGCATCAGCTGATGCAGTGATTCCCCAGCCTCAAGAGGAGATCCCTCAAGATCAAGTCCAGGTGGACGTGGAAGTCGCAGTCGCGATGCAAGACATCCAGTTGGATGACAGGATGTCTGACCTGGACGAACGTTTGGAGCAAGACCTCCTGGCAGAAGGTCAGGATGAAGTTCAAACCCCGGATGTCGTAGAGGATGAGGTCGACAAGGTGTCGGCTACTCCGGTTCAGATTCCGGAGCCTATCCCCTCAACATCGGCTGGTCTCCCAGTAGAACTGGGACAGGCCCTCTCCTCGATTGTTGGAATGATCCAACAAATGCAAAAGGAGAATCAGGAGAGGGCGGCTGCAATGGAACTGCGTATGCAGTCCCTGGCAGAATCACATGGGCCCCGGAAAAGGCTCAATGTGAAAGACCTTCCCGTATGCTCAGATGCTAACCCATGGAGGTATGCTGAGCACATGCCGATGACGACTGGAAAGATCGTCATCTCGGATAAGCTGGGTTCAGTTCCCCTAGAGGAGGTAGAATTCTGGCCCAGCAAGGCATCATATCCGGACTGCTATGTCCGGCTGAGAAAAGAACCAGCTTCAAGGGAGGAGACAGAGCCGAAGGAGGTCATTATTATGGACCACGCTAAGGCTCAAGCCCTACTTTCATCCTCGATGAAAGAGAGGGGCTTCTCTAACTCGAAGGTAGCTGCATTGAGCAAGAAGCTCCCTTCTTTTGTGTCCTCTCCTGCTAGAGCCTTCCCCTTTTTACAGGAAGGGTTTGCGGCTGTCCTAAAGGCAGTCGAGGCCGGCAAGCCTTGCCCCTCCCTGGAGGAGTGTAAACCCTTGTCGCTGGCCCTGCCTATGGACCACAAAGACTGGAAGGATGTCCATCAGACATTCTCAGTGGGAAAGTTGGAGGCTGATATTGCCGGACGGCAATTCGGCGAGGACCTCCCCAAGCTGTCCGACTCTCTTTTACGAAGAGAGTTCGAGACAAAAGAAAGACTGGCTGCCTCAATGTCTCATCAGACTACTCTTGAGACGATGGCAAGTGACCCCAAGGTCCATGAAATGTTCATGGTAGTGGCTGAGTCTCACCTAGCCACAGTGACGAAGGACCTTTATGGCTTCGTCAAGGCAAGGAGAGCTTGCAGGGAGTTCGTGTTCACCGGGGCTTCGGTGAGACACGAGCCAAGGAAGTTAATCTCCTCCAACATTTGGGGAAAAGACCTTTTCCCTACCGGTGTGGTCAAAGAGGTTGTTGATAAGGCCGCCGTGGAGAATAAAAACCTTCTCCAGAAGTGGGGCCTGGCTATCAAAAGAAAATCTTCCCCGGATGAGGGTCCTCAACCAAAGAGGAAGAATATGAGGACTAGGCTACCGTCTCGGCCAGCCAAGCCTTTTAGACAGCAACAGCAACTGCAATTGCCATTGCCTCCAGTGCCCCAGATGGTGGCACAAACCCCGACTACTTTTCAGTGGGTACCCCAGGCTGTGCCAGGTCAGTCAACCACAGTCACCCCAACGTTCGAAGGACAGTCTTCTTCCATTCGTGCAAAACCTAGAGGAGCAGCCAGAGGCTCGTCTAGGCGCCCCTCAAGGGGAAGGGGATTCAGAGGTGGTCGTGGTCAGGGAGGCAAGACCTCAGGACGGCAGTCCAAGTGAAACGATACCGGTAGGAGGGAGACTGATGAAATTTTGGGATCGCTGGACCTTCGATCCCTGGGCCCAAAGCCTACTCAAGAATGGACTGGGCTGGAGCTGGTACAGCACTCCACCCCCGTGCCTTCGGTTTTTCCAACACTCCACCCCCGTTTTGGAGGAGTACGTTCAAGAACTGTTGGAGAAAAAGGTGATCCGAAAGGTGAAGTCCATCAAATTCCAAGGGAGGCTGTTTTGTGTTCCCAAGAAAGACTCGGAAAAGCTCAGAGTCATTCTGGACTTGTCGCCACTCAACAAGTTCATAGTGAATTGCAAATTCAAGATGCTAACACTGCAACACATAAGGACCTTACTGCCCAAGAGGGCATACTCAGTCTCTATAGACTTGTCAGACGCCTTTTGGCACATTCCAATCAGCCGTCGACTCTCCCCCTACCTAGGGTTCAGGCTACAACGGAGACTATACGCCTTCAGAGCCATGCCATTCGGGCTAAACATAGCCCCAAGGATTTTCACGAAGCTTGCGAGCGCAGCTCTCAAACAATTACGCCTAGAGGGAATTCAGGTAGTAGCCTACCTGGACGACTGGCTGGTGTGGGCAGCATCCGAGACCGAATGCTTGCAAGCTTCCAGTCAGGTGATCCAGTTCCTAGAGTACCTAGGCTTCAAGATCAACAGAAAAAAGTCTCGACTTTCTCCATCCCAAAAGTTCCAGTGGCTGGGAATCCACTGGGACCTTTTGTCACACAGTTTCTCCATCCCGACGAAGAAAAGGAAGGAGATAGCGGGCTCTGTCAAGAGACTTCTAGATTCCGAAAGGATATCAAGACGCGAACAGGAGAGGGTACTAGGCTCTCTCCAGTTTGCTTCAGTGACAGACCCAGTGCTAAGAGCACAGCTAAAGGATGCAACCGGAGTTTGGAGAAGGTATGCATCAAACGCGCGAAGAGATCTGAGAAGACCAGTGCCGCCTCGGCTACGTACTCTTCTCAGACCTTGGTCCCAAGCCAGACATCTAAAGAAGTCGGTTCTTCTTCAGCCACCTCCCCCGTCGATGACGATTCACTCAGACGCCTCAAAGGAGGGATGGGGAGGTCACTCTCATCGGAAAAAAGTCCAGGGGACTTGGTCCAAGCTATTCAGGACCTTTCATATAAACTTTCTAGAAGCTATGGCAGTGCTCCTTACCTTAAAGAAAGTCTCCCCGCGTCACTCGATCCACATAAGATTGGTGATGGACAGCGAGGTGGTTGTGAGATGCTTGAATCGACAAGGGTCGAGGTCACCACCTCTCAACCAAGTGATGTTAGCCTTTTTCCGATTGGCGGAAAAGAAGAAGTGGTACCTGTCGGCAGTTCACCTTCAAGGAGTCCGCAATGTGACAGCGGACACTCTATTCAGGTTCACACCGATAGAGTCGGAATGGTCCTTAGACGCAGGAACATTCTCCTTCATTCTGAATCAAGTCCCAGAACTTCAGATAGACCTCTTTGCGACGAAAGACAACAAGAAGTTGCCCCTGTACGTGTCCCCGTACGAGGACCCCTTAGCGGAAGCAGTGGACGCAATGTCCCTCGACTGGAACAGATGGTCCAGGATTTATCTGTTCCCTCCTCACAACCTTCTGTTGAGGGTCCTCAACAAACTGAGATCCTTCAAGGGGGTAGCGGCAATAGTGGCCCACCAGTGGCCGAACAGTATGTGGTTCCCCTTGGCGTTGGAACTACAGATGAAGTTCGTGCCGCTACCACATCCAGTTCTGACCCAGCGAGTCCAGAAGTCGACTGTCTGCGCTTCATTACAGAAAACCCGGGCCCTGCAGCTCATGATTTTCTCGCCCTTGCGGTGAGAAAGCGTTTCGGGATTTCGAAAGCCAGCATAGACTTCCTAGAGGAATATAAGTGCAAATCGACTAGAAGGCAATATGAGTCATCTTGGAGAAAATGGGTGGCCTTTGTAAAGGCAAAGAATCCACAGGAGATCTCAACAGACTTCTGCTTATCTTTCTTCATCCACCTCCATGGCCAAGGGTTGGCAGCTAACACGATTTCAGTGTGTAAATCTGCTTTGATGAGACCCATTTTATTTGCCTTCCAGATCGACCTAGGTAACGAGATCTTTAATAAAGTTCCGAAAGCCTGCGCTAGGCTCAGACCTTCAGCACCTCCAAAGCCCATCTCATGGTCTTTAGACAAAGTTCTTCATTTCGCCTCCCTGTTGAGCAATGAAGAATGTGCGTTAAAGGATTTGACGCAAAAAGTTATTTTCCTATTTGCACTCGCGTCCGGGGCCAGGGTTAGTGAGATCGTAGCCCTCTCGAGAGAGGCAGGTCGTGTTCAGTTCCTGGATGGGGGGGATCTGAACCTGTTTCCGGATCCTACGTTTCTCGCCAAGAATGAGTTACCCACCAACAGGTGGGGTCCCTGGAGAATCTGCCCTCTGAAAGAAGATGCATCTCTATGTCCAGTAGAATGCCTAAAGGTCTATCTTCGTAGAACTTCAGACTTCAAGGGTGGTCAACTATTCAGGGGAGAAACATCAGGCTCAAATTTATCTCTGAATCAACTCACAGCGAAAATCACATATTTTATTCGCAGAGCGGATCCTGACAGTACACCCGCAGGTCACGATCCGAGGAAAGTTGCCTCATCCCTAAATTTCTTTAATTGTATGGATTTTGAACATCTCCGTTCATACACGGGCTGGAAGTCTTCCAGGGTGTTCTTTCGCCACTATGCGAAGCAAGTAGAGGAACTTAAGATATCTGTGGTAGCAGTGGGTCGTGTAGTTAACCCTACTGTTTAACTCTGCGAGGAACAGTGGTCTTAATTGGGACGATTAAGTCCAGGGTGAGTGTGTAGGTACATACTGTACTACAAACTAAATGAGGGCACCAAGTGCCCACATAGACTGTTCCTTCTTTCAAAGGTGAACCTAGCATAAGTTCAGACATGGGTGCCGAGCGTTTCTAACGCTAATGTGATTGATTTGTAATACAGACTTTTATGACTTGATACCTCGGTATCTTATTAAAGTGGTGTTTAATGGTTTTTCTTTCAGATAAACAAGTTCTGTTTACTATCATACTTATGCTTAAAGTTTTGGGTTATCCTCTTTTATATATATATATATATATATATATTTGTTGTTAACCTGTCTGTTTATTGTCTGTCAATAAACTTGTTCTTGAGAACCTTGCGTCTCTTTCACCTGTGTCAATTTATTGGTATAATTGAGCATTTTAATTCTATGTATCTTATCTGGGATAATTCTAATAGAATTGTTCTGTTATGCAAGCTATGTTGCATTGGTTTATGTAGTCCCCTAATGGGAGGACTCCGTCCCATAAAGGGACGAGGGCGGTTTTATTAGTTTCTTTCTATGCGGATATAAACCTTTGTCCAATACAAGTATTGTGCGGATTACTGGTCAATATATATTGATGCAGTGGTTCTATACAAACTATGCTTTACTTAATATAGGGCGAGACCACTATATTAGCTTGCCTGGTATTCATACATAGATATATGTACTCTTCGAGACTTTTCCAGAGTCTAGTAGGACTCTTCCCTGTAGGGGGCAGGAAGCTCTAACATAGTTTATAGTTAGTTGAAAAGATGTATAACGGTAACATCTTAGGTCTCTAGGTCTAGTCGACCGGGAAAAAAAAAAATTACCTCCGGGGAGTACGGCACGTTCTGAGAATCCACAGATACAGTAATGCTCTGGTACACTTCCATCAGGACGACATGGCTTGAGCCCAAAAAACGGATTTTGAGCGAAGCGAAAAATCTATTTTTGGGTGAGATGGCCATGTCGTCCTGATGGACCCGCCCTTGCCTTTCTAAGAAAGGGCTGTAGGACCCCTCCCTACATACAGTATCTGTAGCACCTCGTGTACGCTACAAGGAATACAGATGGCGCCAGGATTGGCGCCAGGCACGCATACGAATCGGGGGATAGGGAAGCCTTGGGAGCGGCTCCCCCTTTTTCTTTCCCGAATTCGTATCTCGCCAATCACCTCCTACGAGACGAAATCTCTGTCCAGGATGTAGATTGCCATGTGACGTGTCTAGAATACGTCCTCTGATATGTCGCGATATCCCTTTCACGAGGGATACTCGCTCCAGGAGTTAGAATTCTGGTACCTTAAGTTAAATTCTCTGGGAATATCGCCGTAGTTGTAATATACCCTAGGAAGCTACCCTATAGGAACTTCCATCAGGACGACATGGCCATCTCACCCAAAAATAGATTTTTCGCTTCGCTCAAAATCCGTTTTATCTGATGTTTCTTTTCCTCCACTATTCATGAATTCTCTCTATCCAACTTTTCTTCTATTAATCTATTTCACTTATCTATTTTTTCCATCAAATATGTCACTTCAAGTTTGTCTCCCCGTTCACTATTATCCATTTTTGTTTTCATTCATCTGCTTCTTTCCTAACTTCCTCTCTTCGTTACGTTCCTTCTTTCTCTCTATTCTGTGTCTCCCCCTCCCATACCGTTTTTCCTTCTCTCCTAACACTCGTTGGAGTCGAGAGCCTTCCTCCATTTGAGTGCAAGTACTTAGCATTGATTGCCCTAATGGCTTTGTCTTGTTTATGAATTCTACAACAGGAATTCTGTCAGCGAATTCCCATTGTCAATGAGGCAGTACTTTAGGAAGACGCTCATTTTTCTGTTGGTAGTTCTGACTCAGACGTTTTTTTATGTTGGCAGTTCTGCCTCGGACGTTTATAAGGGACGATATAAGAGGACATGTGCTAATGCAATAGGAGAAAGAGTTTTTGTTATTGCAGAGAACGGACAAAGATGAGATGAGAAACTCGTCTGAAAGTTTTTAAAGTGAATGAAGAAATAATCTGGGATGCAGGAGAAAAAAATGCATGAAAAAGTTATTCAATATGCAAGTAAAGAATGAATGATAAATTTCTTTTAACATGTTGGAAAATTCTCTCACAAATTCGTTCATGGTCGTAAGTGTCTAATCTTAATGAAGTATTTAATTAGAAAATCTGCAAATTAAAATCTGTAAAAGCATTGCTGAAGCATTTTGAACCAATTTAAGCCAAAGCTAATGAGCCTTCGTCTTCTTTCCTTTATAGTTAAGAATTAATAAAAAGGTGTTTCGCAAGAGCTCGTTACTTTTCGTCTTATTAGTAAGAAGAATAGTTATCAGGTAAGCCAAGTAATGACCAATTAGAGAGAGAGAGAGAGAGAGAGAGAGAGAGAGAGAGAGAGAGAGAGAGAGAGAGAGAGAGAGAGAGAGAGATTATTTTAGGGCTGACATGATTCTCAAAATAGAGCTGTTTTGAAAGGCAAACTATTCCAGGTAATTCAACTAAACTCTCTCTCTCTCTCTCTCTCTCTCTCTCTCTCTCTCTCTCTCTCTCCTCTCACTCTCTCTCTCTCTCTCTCTCTCTCTCTCTCTCTCTATCTATCTATCTTTCCATCATTATTGAATGACCATAAATGAGGATGAGTTCATCACAAATGCAATTTCGAAAGGTCGTATGAGAGAGAGAGAGAGAGAGAGAGAGAGAGAGAGAGAGAGAGAGAGAGAGAGAGAGAGAGAGAGAGAGAGAATATACACACAGTAAGAGATTGCAAAATTAAAATACATAGCGTAGATATATGAATAAATAGATAAAGAGTTAGAGATATTAGAAACCTTTTTACTCCCTAAACCCATTGGCAGTGTAATAATCATTGTTATTATTGTGTTCCTTGTATTGAAAATCAACCCTTCAAGGTTTATTGTGATATTAGAATCCTTAGTAAAAGTTAATATTTTTATACTGAGCTAATGAATCTTATTTCTAATCTGAAATTCCCTGACTACATAATAAGGATTTAGTTTGTAACTAGATACGTGATAAGCAATTTTTATGATCTTGGTATGATATTGTTTATTATCATTTTATATAGAATAAATATATAAAGTTTAGTCAGGTAGCATGCACAATTCATTGAAGTTATGACTGTATGGATATGAGTCGGGATTTGATGATGAAACAATATCCAACATATTTTTTAGATTTGAGAACAAATCCCACAGAAGAATATTGGGAGTTAAATGGCAGGAAAGGATTAGTAATGAAACTATAAGAGAGATTACTCGAGTGCCATATGCGGATGAGATCATGGTGAGGGGTAGATGGAGATGGTTTGGGCATGCTCTTCGCACTCCCCAAGAGAGATTAGTTTACCAACCTTTCAACTGGGCTCCTCAAGGCACTAGAAGAGTTGGAATACCCAGACCTACATGGCTGAGGTCTATGAAGCGTGAAATAGGAGATGACGAATGGGGAAGCATTGATTCAAAAGCTCAAGATAGAGACGACTGACGAAATCTAACTGAGACTCTTTGCGTCAATAGGCGTAGGAGATGATGATGATGATGACTTAAATAACTGGCCAATAAGGCTTAAATGAGTTATTGTGTGCCTAGATTCAAGGATTTCTAATTTTTCAATTATTAATTGACCTATTTTAAGAGAATGCAGAGAAACTCTACACCCCATAACTGTATCAGCATGAACATTTAATTTGACCTTGACCTCATTCTGCAAATAAGTACCATTGTGTAAAATTGGTATTATGGTCGGATATTAATTAAATTTTTCTTTTGACCTCAATATAGGACATTGACCTTACTCTGAATATCTACTTATCAGATCTTGTATATCAAATTTTAAGTATCTCATGTCTCGTTTAATTAAAATGTTGTCCGGCCCTTAACCAACTGAAGTCACATTAATCACATTCTCTTCACCCTAGAGTTAACTCATTTCAGTCATGTCACAAGGACTAATTATCTGTAAATAATTTCTATATTCCACAAGTAATATTTTGTATTCTTGATATCCGACGAACAGGATGGCAAAAAACACGGAAAGGTATAACCTTGCTTTAGGTATCAAATATATTTCATCATCATCATCACTTACTACGCCTATTGACGCAAAAGGCCTCGTTTACATTTCGCCAGTCGCCTCTATCTTGAGATTTTAATTCAATACCTCTCCATTGGTCATCTCCCACATCACGTTTCATAGTCCTCAGTCATGTAGGCCCAGGTCTTTTAATTCCTCTAGTGCCTTGTGAAGCCCAGTTGAAAGTTTGGTGAAATAATCTCTCTTGGAGAGTGCTAAGAGCCTGACAAAACCATATCCATCTACCCCTTATCATGATCTCATTCACATACGGCACTTGAGTAATCTCTCTTATAGTTTCATTTCTAATCCTGTCCAGCCATTTAACTCACCATATTCTTCTTAGGGATTTGTTCCCAAAACCAGAAAATCATGTCGATATATCAACGCCAATTTCACTATATATTTCACGAAAGCCATTTCTAAAAAATGGATTAATACATTTTAGATATATTTCTAGAAAAAAAAATGTTAATTAAGATTAAGATGAATATTTTTCTAGAAAGAAATGCTGAATAAAGTTGGTTATGATAATTTTAACATTGTGATCTTAAGATAATTTTTTTTTCTTCACATTCCTGTTTAGTTTTGTTTTGTCTAATTTGGAAACGTTTATTTATCTCCCAGTCTTCACCACTTTACTTTCCAGTATATTCTTGTTGTCCATTTACTCTTCTCACTCCCAACAATAGTCATTCTATTCCTAATTTCTTGACGTTTCTATAACTTTAATCACCCATTTTCTCTTCTCCCACATCGTCATTTTCCTCTAAATTTTCACTCACCCTTATCCACTCTAACTTTTCAACCAATGATTTTATATTTTTCTTGTCTTCTACTTTTTTCTTCCGTTTTCTCTTAGCATATCCTTTCTCCAATCCATCATCGCTGCCATAAGCTCCTCATCCTTTTTTTCCTTTCTTCCTTCCTTTCTTCCTCTCTTTCTTCCTTCATTTCTTACTCCCTTTCTTCCTCTCTTTCTTCCTCTCCTTCTTCCTCCCATTCTTCCTCTCTTTCTTCCTTCATTTCTTCTTCTCTTTCTTCCTCTCTTCCTTCCTCTCTTTCACCCTCTTTCTTCCTACCTTTCTTCCTCTCTTTCATCCTCTCTTTCTTCCTCCCTTCCTTCCTCTCTCTCTTCCTTCATCTCCTCTTCCGTTTCTTCCTCTCTTTCTTGTTCTCTTTCTTCCTCCCTCTCTTCCTCTTTCTTTCTTCCTCTCTTTCTCCCTCCCTTTCTTCCTCCCTTATTTCCTCTCTTTTTCCTCTCTTTCGTCCTCCCTTTCTTCCCCTCTTTCTTCCTCATTCTTCCTCTCTTTCCTCCTTCATTTCTTCCTCCCTTTCTTCTTTCCTTTCTTCCTCCCTTTCTTCCTCTCTTTCTTCTTCTCTTTCTTCCTCCCTTTCTTCCTTCATTTCTTCCTCACTTTCATCCTCTCTTTCTTCCTCTCTTTCATCCTCTCTTTCTTCCTCCCTTTCTTCCTCTCTCTCTTCCTTCATCTCCTCCTCCCTTTCTTCCTCTCTTTCTTGTTCTCTTTCTTCCTCCCTCTCTTTCTCTTTCTTTCTTCCTCTCTTTCTCCCTCCCTTTCTTCCTCCCTTACTTCCTCTCTTTTTTCCTCTCTTTCTTCCTCCCTTTCTTCCCCTCTTTCTTCCTCATTCTTCCTCTCTTTCTTCCTTCATTTCTTCCTCCCTTTCTTCTTTCCTTTCTTCCTCCCTTTCTTCCTCTCTTTCTTCTTCTCTTTCTTCCTCCCTTTCTTCCTCTCTTTCTTCCTCTCTTCCTTCCTCCCTTTCTTCCTTCCTCTCTTCCCCCCTCTCTTCCTACCTGGTTCGTTTAGGATCAATCTTCTTGCCAATTACGTCTCGAAAATCCAATGAGTGTGATCATCGCCTTCTGCTCCTCATGAATTTAAATTGGAACCTGAAATTGGAAGCATTGCCCAATTATGCAGCAAAATCAGTTTACTGGATCAGATTGCTGCATCAGCATTTGGTCATTTGAATTCGATAATTGATACAAATGGATGAAGAATCTCTATGCTTCTATCATCAGTTCTCAAGGATTTCCAGTCCATCTTCTCCGATCGAGACGTGTAATGGAGACTTCAGGTATAAGAGTTTTAAGAAATCTCTGAGAAAAATTTTGGTCTTGTCTTAACATACAACTTTTTATAGCATAACCTAACAATTACGAAAAACACTAATGTATCATGTATATATATATATTTACATTATATATATATATATATATATACATATATCTATATCTATATCTATATCTATATCTATATATATATACATATATATTCTTATATATATAAATATATATATATATATATATATATATATATATATATATATATATATATATATATATATATATATATACAGTATATATGCATGTTATGTACATATTTATGTATATATGTTTGTATGAATATATACATATATATATATATATATATATATATATATATATATATATATATATATATATATATATATATATATATATATATATATATGTATATATAATATAAATATATATAATATATATATATGCATATATGTATATATATATATATATATATATATATATATATATATATATATATTTACATATATATGTATGTATGTATGTATGCATTATTATTATTATTATTATTATTATTATTATTATTAATTGCTAAGCTAAAACCCTAGTTGGAAAAGCAGGATGCTATAAGCCCAAGGGCTCCAACAGTGAGGAAAGGAAACAAGGACACTTAATATATCTTAAATACAGTAACATTAAAATAAATATATCCTATATAACATGAAAAAAACTTTAGACAAAACAAGAGCCAGCGAAATAAGATAGAATAGTGTGCCCGAGTGTACCCTCAAGGAAGATAACTCTAACCCAAAACAGTGTAATACCATGGTACAGAGGCTACGGCACTACCCAGTATTAGAGAACAATGGTTTGATTTTGGAGTGTCCTTCTCCTAGAAGAGCTTTTTACCATAGCTAAAGAGTCTCTTCTAACCTTACCAAGAGGAAAGTGGCCACTGAAAAATTACAGTGCAGTAACCCCTTGGCTGAAGAAGAAGTATTTGATAATCTCAGTGTTGTCAGGTGTATGACCGAGGAGATGTAAAAAATAGGTCAGACTATTCGGTGTGTGTGTAGACAAAGGGAAAATGAACCGTAACCAGATAAAAGGATCCAATATAGTACTGTCTGGCCAGTCAAAGGATCCTATAACTCTCAAGCGGTTGTATCTCAATGGTTGGCTGGTGGCCTGGCCAACCTACTACCTATATATATATATATATATATATATATGTATATATATATATATATATATATATATATATATATATATATATATATATATATATATATATATATATGTGTGTGTGTGTGTGTGTGTATATATACAGTATATATATATTTATATATATATATTATATATATGTATATATATATATATATATATATATATATATATATATATATATATATATATATATATATATATATATATTCATACATACATAAATGCAAAAATATGTGTATGTGCTAAGTTGGTTGACGAGCTTTCTCACACCCTTCCATAATCCCAGAAGCAATAACGGCCCCTTTCCTTTTGTCATGGATAGATTCAATATTAGGAAGAAATACTGTATATGTGAAGAGGAGAATTGTGTATCTTTTCCAGAATTAGAAATCCACTTTGTGTTTGGTTAAAGACTGCATCACGTTTATTACTGTTTGCAGCATTTTGGAAAGACACCGAGATTTGATTTTTCTGTTTGAAGTATCACTACGCATGATGTTGTTTGTTTTCCTATAAGGTGCCACATAAGGTCAATATTGTACAAGAAAAACTTTCTCTAGAAATTTTTATGGTATGGGCATAGTGGAAAGAAAGCAATCAGGCTGCATAATATAAAAAAAAACTCCTTATATGGCAATGTCGTAACTAGCTTCGCCCACGCACAGGTAAATAGAATCAAGAATACCAGAGGGTTTAACAGACTCTTCTTTGTTTGAAGAGTCTGGCTTGCTTGCTTGTAAGATTGCCCAGCCTTGTGCTGGAAAAGCAAGAGCCCGTGTCCAGCACAAGGCTGGGCAATCTTACAAGCAAGCAAGCAAGCAAGATTCTTCAAACAGGCATTCTCCCCTTCAGCTGATAAACTACCTATATCAAAAACTGATTCATATCCATGACAAAGAGAAGCAACTAGACCCTCTTAAGCCTAAAGTCCCTTTATCAGTAATATTTAATCAACTGAAGATGGTTCATCAACTCTCCTTATAAGTATGTTATTGTTCTATTTTCTAGCCCGTTTTCTCTATCTTCAATCATAATTATTATTATTATTACTTGCTAAGCTACAACCCTAGTTGGAAAAGCAGGATGCTATAAGCCCAAAGACTCCAACAGGGGAAATAGCCCAGTGAAGAAAGGAAAAAAGGAAAATAAAATATTTCAAGACGAGTAACAACATAGAAATAAGTATATCATATATAAACTATCAACACTTTAACAAAATATACTAAATTTTAAGCCACTGAACTTAAAGGAGCAGTAGCAGTGATTATTTTACTTTACAAGCTTTTGAATAAACGTGGTGTATTTTTGTGTAGATTTCTTTTTATGCTCGTTTACCATATTTCGAGTTGGAGGAGGTAATAAGTGGGTTCAGGAACGAGCAGCATTAGAGATATCACAAATTTTTTTTTCTTAATGAATATGATTACACAAATCAGTTTTTTTTTTTGTATTCTACTGAATTTCCTCCCTGTTCAACTACTCATCATTTTTCTTTTGCTTACATTCCCTTATTCATATTTTATAGTTTATTTTTTAAATAAAAAATATCATCACATAAAATTAGATAGAAACAAAATACAACTTTAAACGGATATACAAAAGAGTATATATTGTTAAAAATTCCTCATTTTTATAGGAAAAAAGTTTTTTTCACTTGAGAATGGAATAGAATTAATATTTTTGGAGAAAATATTTCATGATTATACTTGCAGCACTTTTTTCATATGCTCTTTTTCAAAGGTAAAAGAAATAAGTGTGTGCAGAAGAAAAGCTTGGACGTTTACTATTGATTTCTTTTTATCATCATTAAAAAAAATTGGACGCTGGAATAGAACAGTATTCTCTTTGGATCTTTTATGATTATAGAAACTACAGTATAAAGGAATAAAGAGAAAAGTACTTCAATCAGTAAATATTTTTGGAAAATAAAGAGAGAATAATCTATATCACTGAAAATATTCCTTAGGGAACTCTTTTGCTAGCATTGTTGAATAAACGTTTTGCATTTAATAGGAAGAACATATATAGATTGGGTGGTACAGTCTGGGAAGATACGAATGCAAAGGAGGGTCAAAATTATGAAATATCTTATATAACCTCAATATCCTGATCATGATCATCGGTGATCTTAAAAGACTTTCACAATAAGCTAATTTTTAGTGTAATTGAAGAAGAAACAGACCGAATGTGATTCTCAAATGTTAATTTGTAATAAAAAATCAAACATGAAATTTAAAAAAAGTTGAATACAGTCAAAGAAACATTGACATTTCACAGCTTTGGATGTAAAAGAGCCACTGTCTTCGACCTACTTACAAACATACTTTGAGTTTTGTTAGAGTTCAGATTCATGCCCCATAATTAGCACCATGGATTATCTTTAGCTAAATCTCTATTAAGTGATTCAACCACACCAGATCTACATTCAGGAGATGGAATTGATGGAAAAAAGAGTAACATCATCTGCATATGCAACAAGTTTGTTTTCGTGGCCAAGCCACATATGTGTATATAGTATGAAAAGTAATGGGCAAGGAACTTACCTTGAGGAACACCAAATACCACATTTATATACTCACTATGGTGCCCATCAACAACAATTCTATGAGGTTGAAAACAAGAACCTCATGATTAACGCTGTCAAAGGCGGCACTAAATCAATGCCATCCATATGAACATCCTGTACCACATTGGAAATTGTATGAGGGGCATCATATGTTCCAAGGTCTTTTCGGAAGCTAAATTTTAAACTAGGGAACTATTTATTACCTTCATTACATCAAATTTAGATATTTTGCCAAAATCCCTTCAAAAACTTTAGATAATATGGGAGTTCTTGAAATTGGATGGTAATCAGCAGTGCTAGAGCTACCGCAACCACATTTATCTAATGAAGTAACTATTTCTCCAACAAGTGCAAGTGTAAGAAGGAACTCTTACCAACTTGCAGATAATGGCAGACAACTTAAGATTTTACCATTTTAGTATATATTTCCATATCCATGAAAGTCAATCAAGTGTTCAAATTTCACGGGACCAAAAAGCTAAACTAGTTAGTTTAACTTCAGGAAAACAGGAATGAGGAAGATCGAGTTGTTTTGCATTACTTTATTACTTTGCTTACTGCCAAAAACATCAGCCAAAAGGGTTGCTTTTTCCTTTGGACAGTGAGTGACAGAGCCCTCTGGTTTAAATAAATGAGGAACTGTTGGTCTTTTACCTATACCATAACTGTTAATAGGTAATATGAAGAATATCAATCGAGTGCCCATTCTTCTAGCTTTCATCTAGTATATCAAAAGCATATAAAATAATGATTACACATCGTAATCTTATGGAAGACTATGATAGCACTAAATTTTCTTTATAATGGTAAAAATTGGCAGAAATTTATTCGTAAGTCACCTCAAAATTACACACGTGTAAGAGTCTCTGTAAAATTCTAAGACTGGCCAAACAAAGTGCATTCCATAGGGACCCTAGTTAATGAAAAATTACGTCTGTATTTGACTGCACAAGGTATCCATTGGACCCTCAAAATGGGCTTTTGGTTCTCTTTCAAGAAAATGATCCTCTTTGGTCAGTATTTGATTGCACAAGGTATCCATTGAACCATCAAAATGGTACTTTGGTTCTCTTTTAAAAAAATTATCCTCTTTGGTCAGTATTTGACTGCACAAGGTATCCATTGAACTCTCAAATTGGGTCTTTGGTTCTCCTTTGAAAAAATTTTCCCTGTTGACAAACTCTTTCCACACAAGTGTATCTGCCAGCCATCGTTTCATTGCGGTCTGAAGCATCACTGGTCGGCAACCAGGGATCTTCCATCCCATCTTGTTACAATATAAGAGGAGGAACAGTGCAGTACAGTCTTACCTGGTGGCTGTTAGTGCAACCAGTGAACGTGGAAGATCTAATGACTAATTCCAAAACACAGCCCTGTTTCTATGTCACAGTACTCTCTCTCTCGCTTTCTTTCTCTTTCTCTTTGTCTCTCTCTTAGCAATTTATTTCATTAGGTAGTATTTTTTTACCAAATATATTCGCCTTCTTACTTCAATGTTATTACAGTATATATCTCCTCTCTGAAGGTTAATAATCTTTTTCTTCTCTCTCTCTCTCTCTCTCTCTCTCTCTCTCTCTCTCTCTCTCTCTCTCTCTCTCTCTCTCTCTCTCTCTCTCTCCATCCTTTTTGACATATGATGGATAGATATTATTGGACTGAACTTCGTGCCAATTTGATTATAACTTGAAACCCGACTCACTGCGGACGATTTTGATCTCCCAAATAATCTTTTCAAGTAAAATATTTTTGACTGGAATTCTTTTCTTGATTTTATTATTGCGCCCATCAAAGAGCTGTGATGCTGCAACCAAAACAGATAAACTAGAAGTTATATCATACAAATATATATGTCATATGTCAGGTGTTACTTCATATAAAGGAGTATGTTATGTAGTATATCTGTTCACTCTTCCCGTACGGATATGTTATAATTCCTGTTAGCAATGTAAGCATCATCCCTGAGTTCTGTTTTTTCAGACTTACAAGGAAGGACATATACTGCCACTATTATTCTTTATACCATTATGGGGCACAAAAGGCTTTATGATGGTCCTTATATGAACCCTCGTAGATTGGGGAAATAAAGGAACCACTATAGCCATTGCTAGCTTTGGTTAGAGTTCTCTTGCTTGAGGGTGCACTTGGGAACTCTGTGCTATCTCATTTCTCTTCATCTTAGTTTTTTTTTTCATTATTCTTTATAGTTTATATGATATAAAAATACTAATTTGATATTGCCAATGTTCTTACAATATTTTATTTTGATTGCTTGTTACTTCTTTTGTAGTTTATTTATTTCCTTGTTTACTTTCCTCACTGGACTATTTTCCCTGTTGGAGCCCTTGGGCTTATAGCATCTTGTTTTACGAACGAAGATTATAGCTTGCCTTATAATAATGATAATAATACTGGCTGTCTGCTAGAAGGAAAGTAATTTGCATTGGTCCTCGTTGTTAAGTGTGATTTAGCATACCGAACTTATTGGTGAAATTCACGAACATTCTAGCCATTGCTATTAATGTATGTCTTCGAGGGGAAAATTACTCCTCATACAGCCATTTGCAGCTTATTTATTCAATACTAATTGAACGGGTTCTTCAAGAAACTTCTTTGAATATATTCAGCTCAGCATCAATATATCATTCCTACAGATTAGATAAATAATGCAATTAATAATCCTTTCTGAGATACCTTTCTCCAGTTAAAAAGTTACATCACAGATACACATATACTATATATATATATATATATATATATATATATATATATATATATATATATATATATATATAAATATATATAGACATATATATATATATATATATATATATATATATATATATATATATATATATATATATATATATATATATATATATATATATATATATATATATATATGTATGCAGAAGAACCACAAGGAAAATGAAAATACTAGTTTCGTGATACTTCTTCAGAGGACTGAAGAAGTATCACGAAACTAGTCAGGACTTAGCGTATATTTCGTATTTTCATTTTCCCTGTGGTTCTTCTGCATCCGACCATCACGTTTTCCTGTGATTTTTACGCATATATATATATATATATATATATATATATATATATATATATATATATGTATATATATACATATATGTATGTATATATATATATAAATATATATATATATATATATATATATATATATATATATATATATGTATATATATATATATATATATATATATATATATATATATATATATATATATATATATAATGCAGCCGTTTCTAGTCTCCTACAGGACAAAGTCCTCACACGTCAATTCTTGTCTTGGGTTTGGTCCGTTATTATTATAATATATATATATATATATATATATATATATATATATATATATATATATATATATATATATATATATATATATATATATATATATATATAATGTATATATATATATATATATACATATATATATATATATATATATATATATATATATATATATATATATATATATATATAGTTTTGTGAATGGAAAGGCCTTTTAAAAACCTTGATTTTTTATGACCAATGCAGTATTATCAAGTCTATTGAGTACTTTTCAAATTTGTGAGGACTTCATCTTCATACCTTATCGCCATAGTTTAAAACCAAAGGCAAATAACATAATTATCAACTAAAACATTAGATATTTGTTATATGTAAACTATAAATCAGACGAAACTTAAAAACATAAAAATCCCTTAAAAATTTAAAGATAAATATGGAACTAAAAAAAGCAAATGGTAGATATGATAAATCGCAATTAAGAACATAGTAGGCTTAGAAAACTGATAGCCATAACTTTATCGATAATGGTAGAGTTTATAGCAAAGAACCAACATTGTTAACATGTTTTTGGTAAATTCGTCAAGTAGTATAAATTGTAATTGGTCACATAAGAATCATCCAAAAACTTATGAATTTGTTACTACAATTTGCTATCAAATGTCAGAGTAATAAAAAAAAAGGGGAAAAAAAAAAAAACAAAAAAAAACCCTTACGCCCCTGGTATATGTAACAATGCAAACTTCATAGAGGATGGATATCTATTATTTGGTTTATGATTAGTTAACAACGTATTTGCTTCGCACATAAATATATTTTGGTTAAATTTGGGGGTTTTAATTCTATGGGTGAGTTCCAACTCTTTGCTTTTAGAATATTTGAATCTGTATTTTACATATAATTACCATAACTTAGAGCCTAAATATCAGAATTTTGAATAGAATCTGAGTGTCTTTACTTCTTGTCAAAAGATGGCAGTAAACGTCCCTTTTTCCATTCATGCGAATGATTCTATCCAATTGGTGAAGAATAATGAATTGATACTTATGTAGCATTGTATAAATTATAAATCATATTCAGTTCTAATTATATAGGCTATTTTTTAGCTATTTTTAAACCAAAAGGATTAAAGAGCTTTACATATTGTTTCTTTTCATGGCCAATAGATGGCCTTAGCAGTAGAGTACTAAATTGCTAATCATGCCCATCATTCGCTCATTACAATTGTTATTTCTTCATTTCTGTTGCTATTAGGGCACAAAATTGCTATAAAATCAACGCACGTGTACTTGGTGTTCCTTGTTGTCTGGCCACAACTTAATTCTTAGGAAATTACAAATTTCACAATAAATGTCAGAAATAATTCCTTAGCAAACAATCGTTAGTTCAATTACATTTGGGGGTCAGGGGGTCGCCAGCTCTAACTCCCTCCCTTACATCGTAACGAGTTTTATTTAACCGCCAATAGATGGCATCAGAGGCACCTTCTCCCAACTAATATAGTGTATTATTTGAAAGACCACGTGTGTCAAAAAAGTGTGGTAGGAAGGTAGAGGCTAGGAAATTGATAGTTGATAGATTGTCCAACAATCGTTTTCTTATTAGGAATGAATATTCTTATCAGAAAATGGTGTGATTTTTTCATATGCTATTGGAAGCAACCTGAATTTACTTATAAAAGTGTTAATATTTCCTTTATTCATCATATCACATGGATGATAAGTCATCTCCTTGTACAAGTGACCAAGGTAACAATCATCAGCATAGTTGAGGTTGAGGGGACGTGTTTGGGACAGCGTGCCAAATGGAATTTTTTGAATGGAGAATATCAATATTCTTTACAGATTCACATAATTTAAGGGGCAATAGTTATAGGCCAGAAGGTGCATAACTATGGTGTCATTTGATGTTCTTAACTTCAGCGTAATCAACTTAGACAAATCGAATAATGAAAAATAAAATTGTCATATTTCTGTAACTTCGACAACATCTGACTCTATTGCGTCATACACCTGCAAATTTGTGTTTGTTAATAAGATCGTTGTAGAGTGTAAATCAGTTACAAAATAAACCTTATCATCATTTCCTTAGTAAATGTATGCATGTCTCTATTGCTGTTTCTTGGTTCAATATCGGTTAAAAGAATCCCGTAAGTGTATATCTTAAGGTATTAAAGTTATAGGACAATTATATATTTATCCTTTCTTTCTTTTATTAATAAATTATTGTGATTAAACTTTGAAAAAATTCATGATATTTACAATTTCATTCTAAAATTTATTGTACAAAGTTCATATCATATACATGCAAAATTTATAAATACAAAGTTACACCTTAGAGTAATTTTCTGAAAAAAATAGGTTTTATATTTAGTACCATATGATTTTATCAGCATATATCTATCATAAAAAACTCGACTCTTTATAAATTCAATAATTTTCCTTAAATTGTCCATTAACCCTGATTTGTACTCGAACAAAAACTTTACTTATACCAATAATTAACATCACTGTTGTATTTTTTCTGAGTATCCTTTTAAATCTAATTTTAAAAACTTTAGCGGCTGTTTTAAATATATTCTACATACATTTCTCAGTACTGATATAAACTACTGGTAGACACTTTTAATGCGCTATCAGAAATAAACCAAGTGAATTATACTTTAAGTTTCCTCACAAGAAACACAAAATCATCAATTTGAAATATTCATCTGGAAGAGCCTGTCTTAAATATAATTCCGCTGTTATATGTATCCATAAATTTATAATTAAAACTTTTCCAAATATCTTCCCAGTTGAATAATGTGTAATTCTCTACAATGCTTGCATTGTATCCGTCTTTTGTTAAATACTTGTATATAGACTTGGTACTAACTGAAGGGTATGTTTTATATTTTATCATTTTTTTAACACTGAAATAGAATAATTTTTATATGATATGCAAAAGAGAATAACATTCTTCATGTTTTCATGAAGCTTAAAATGATAATCAAGAAATTCAAAGCCCATCGTTTTATTTTAAATAGACTTGTAACACGTGAGGAAAAATATTGACATAGTTTTTACTACCAAATTTATTATTCCAACACCTCCATTTTTCCTTGTCATATACATTGTCTGTCTATTATTAAGCAGGAAGTATTTTGCATTCCACAAGCAATTTTAAGAATTTTGGGCTGGGCAAAGAGTTGCATACATACACAAACACACATACACACATATATAATTATATATATATATATATATATATATATATATATATATATATATATATATATATATATATTATATATACACATATACAAAATATATATATATATATATATATATATATATATATATATATATACTAAATATATGTATATATATATATATATATATATATATATATATATATATATATATACATATATATATATATATATATATATATATATATATATATATATATATATATATATATATATAAATATACATGCATATATATATATATATTTTTATATATATATATATATATATATATATATATATATATATATGCATATATGTATATATATATATATATATATATATATATATATATATATATGTATATATATATATATATATATATATATGCCCCTGATATTTATATATGCATATATATATATATATATATATATATATATGTATATATATATATATATATATATATATATATATATATATATATATATATATATATATATATATATATATAT
>NC_090740.1:44026259-44038759 GCF_036898095.1 Palaemon carinicauda
CTCCACTATCTTGGGTTAGAGTTCTCTTGCTTGAGGGTACACTGTGATTTGTTAACATATAATTGATGTGTCTTAATATAAGCTGGAGGTACTATATCATCCCCCTAGTTCTCTAGTCTTGGGTAGTGCCATAGCCTCTGTACCATGGTCTTCCACTATCTTGGGTTAGAGTTCTCTTGCTTGAGGGTACACTTGGGCACACTATTCTATCTAATTTCTCTTCGTTTTGTTTTGTTAAAGTTTCTATAGTTTATACAGGAGATATTTATTTTAATGCTACTGTTCTTAGAATATTTCATTTTCATTGTTTCCTTTCCTCACTGGGATATTTCCCTATCGGAGCCCCTGCGATTATAGCATTCTGCTTTTGCAACTAGGGTTATAGCTGAGCAGTTAATAATAATAATAATAATAATAATAATAATAATAATAATAATAATAATAATAATGATAATAATAATAATAATAATAGTCCTTTGAGTATGAAATGCTTTGTGTAACTTTCATTAACACCCAGAATAGGATTAAATTTAATAGATATTCCATTAGGTGATCTTTCCTTCAATAATCAACTCCTCCAAACTACTCAGAGAACTGATATTACTTTATTTCTTTTAACAGAAGCTTTGTGTAAACCATAAGTGAAATACGAGATAGAAAATGATATTAGCTTTCGCTATTATTTTTTGTTTTGTACTCTATATACAAGGTTAAACATTTGCTATAGGCATTCTATCTACATGCATATAAAAATGAAAGCATATGTATATATATATATATATATATATATATATATATATATATATATATATATATATATATATAAATATATATATATATATATATATATATATATATATATATATATAATATACATATATATTATATATATACATATACATAGATATATATATATATATATATATATATATATATATATATATATATATATACATATATATATAAATATATATATATATATATATATATATATATATATATATATACATATACAGTATATATATATGTGTGTATATATATATATATATATATAGTATATATATATATAATATATATATATAATATATATATATAATATATTATCTATATATATATATATACTATATATATATATATATATACAGTATATACTTATATATACATAATATACATATATTATATATATATATTCATATATATATAATACACACACACACATATATATATATATATATATATATATTTATATATATACATATATATATATATATATATATATATATATATATATATATATATATATATATACATATACATATATACAAATATAAAATTGTGCTGTAATCAGAGTTACAATATAAAAGAACTTTATCTAACATCTTCGAGAGAACTAAGTTATCGAAATTATTCAATCGATGACATTAAATTTTTATGGGTTATATATAATTTAAAACCTTAAAAAATAACAATCGGTACTTATTTGAAAATACATGAAACACATGTTTTAAATATACGCGATGATAATTCACTTTACTTTGAAATTCAGTCAACATTTAATCAATACATCTCGAAGGAAAATATTTCCTAATTAAATGCGCCACAAAAAATATTGCCCAGTAAATTAATCTCCTGCAATGTAATTAACAAGTATTGAAGTAAGTAGAGAAGTCTGTAATAACAATAACAATGATGATGATAGTGATAATGATTGCCATTGCAATCTTATC
Source organism: Palaemon carinicauda (assembly GCF_036898095.1). Classification (NCBI taxonomy): domain Eukaryota; kingdom Metazoa; phylum Arthropoda; class Malacostraca; order Decapoda; family Palaemonidae; genus Palaemon; species Palaemon carinicauda. The sequence goes on from NC_090740.1 coordinate 44,027,987, forward strand.
TTTCTTGAAATTATGTAATAAAGCAAATATGTATTCGAACTATATCATGGTTGTCGTGGCATGTTGGTAACGTCCTTGCCTGGTAATCACCAGACTGAGGTTCGAGTGCCGCTCAAACTTGTTTGTTCCTTTGGTCACTGCAGCCTCAACATCATTTTGAGATAAGAAATGAAGGTAGGGGAAGCCTTTTGGTCTACTTACCGAGTCATCAGCAGCCATTGCCTGGCTCTCCCTGGTCTTAGCTTAGGTGGAGAGGAGGCTTGGGCGTTGATCATATGTCAGTTTCTAGGGCATTGTCTTCCTTATTAGGGCAATATCACTGTCTTTTACCTCTGCCATTCATGAGCAGCCTTTAAACATTTGATTTAATTTTAGCATTATCATATACTTAACTAGCAATTATTGAAGAAGAAATGTCGGCCCTATTTATGTGCAGGTGCTTTAATATTGCCAATAAGGCTTTGGTTTATCAGCATAGGGTGGAGAAGACTAAGATAGGTAAGCAGCTCTTACATTTTGAAATCAAACTACCATTGTTCTATAGCCTAACAGAGGGTTATGGCCTCCGAGCAATGGACCTTCCACTTTCTGGGATTACGATTCCTTTAGTCTTCAATGTTACTTTAGCAAAATTTTCTGTCAAATTCTCCTCCTCTTGTTTCATTTGTGTGAATGTTGTGTTCTATAGATTTAGTATACAAGAGGAGAGAATTTGTCTTAACTTATCAATAAGTTTTGTATTCTTTTTTTCATCTTTTATCTTTCATCATTCTTTTCTAAAACCACTTGACCTGTCAGGAAGAATACTATAGTTCACGTTCACCAAGAAACAACACATAGAAATAAAAGAGAATACCCTCTCTACGTTATCTTCTACACTGCAACGGTCATCTGACTCCACGGCAAAAGAGAGTTGTTTAACATAGTAATCTAATTTTAGCTCTATTATCATTATCATTATTATATTATAAATTTTTATGTTAATGCTAACCTTATTGACAAAAGCAATTGTCACCCATAAGTAACTCTTTGGCAAGCCTCGTACTCACCTTTTTTCAAGAGTCGATGGTGGCCCTGAGACATATGATTAGTATTGCTCGCCTTCAGTTTGTTGCAGGCTGTTCGTCTGTTGCAGCGAACCTACTTCATGCCCTTTAGGTACAATGCTTACCGGAATTGGTGCGAGCTACTCTTCTGGATGTCGACACCTATGGGCTTGATGACCAAAGTGAAGTCCCTTATGGACATTTACTTCCTCACCGTTAAGAATTTCCCCACCAACTCCATTCCTCAGGAAGGGGACTACCATACAACGCTGACTGAAGCTGTGATGAATGTTATAGGAAATTGAAGCCCACCTCGTGACATGCCTGTGCAGTGACGAAACCAGCCACCAGACGTCCAGGCACCAAACAAAGCATTCAACAGACACTGGAAGGCGCCTCTTGCCCTTAGCTGTGGTACTATCACTCCAGATTCCAGGCTGCTCGTAAGAAAAGAGAGGAATTAACATCCTTCTCTATTTATGGATGTGCCTATGGTCCCCCTTTGGCTTCAACACCGCTTAGTAAAGATGAGGAGTACTTGTAGTGGTTAAGACACTTCTAGCAGCATCATCTTTAGCAATTTTAGATTTTTCAGACAAATGAGCCCCCATAAACTACTGAAAATGCTTTAAATTTCCTAGGAAAAAAGACCTCCCAGCTAACGACGATTGTTGTGAACTAAAATCGAAGTGGTGACCATGATGGAGGACTAAAAGGACTGCAGTTGGATTTAGAGGATCACACCTTCAATAAGACTCTACAATTCGAACTTCAAAGCGTCCATGTGGCCACATTTTCCCCCTTAGCTGAATGAATATCTGTTTAATTTTTTCTAGGTATAGTGACTGAACGCTGAGTGATATTAGTAATGACAAAGCCGATATTGAGTAATCTCTGTGCTCTACTATGTGATGGTTGAGCAACTGTATCAATGCAGTTTTCTGATCTCTTGGCGCGGGAGTGTGGGCACTCTAATCACCAGGCTGGGATCTGGATTCTTGTTACAGGGAGATCTTGGCGTAATTATTTCCCACAATTAAAAAAAGAAAAGAAAAAAAAACACCCATGGTTATAAAGAACGGTCAAAATTAAGAGAAAAAATCATACAGGAAATACTATCAGGAATAGACCAGAAATAATATTTTTTTTAGATATCTCAATAGAGATATAAAACATGAGTAACTCCATCGCTCTCTTTCTAACGCACACACAAACACACACACACCATCCGTTATTACGTTTTTCACTGTAACGTTATCCATATGAATATTTTTTCTCTTCTATTGTTTTACATTGAGTCCTGTATAGGAAATATTTTAAGGATATTTTTTCACACACACCCTTTTTCCCGAAGTAATATCTGGATAAGGTAAGGTAAACCGGGGATCTTTTTTTCAGAACTGTACTTTTTACTTGTACCCATAAAAATTTATTTACTTTTTTTATAAACAATTATTGAAGCGCTATTTCTTATATCATCCTTGAGTCCCTTTTTTAAGAAAATACGTTTTTTTCTTTTCCTTATTCATTTTTTATCATTTAGTTAACGTTTTTCATTTGAAATATTACTTTTCTGTACCGTATCTCATTTACAGAAACATTCACTAAATGGGTTACTTTCCTTCCTGAAAAATTTCAACAGAATTTTGTTCTTACTCGCCATCTGATAATATAAAAATGCGCGAAACTTTTGTCTTTATACAGAAAGGGGTTACATATCCAGTGACGGGGATCAGGTGGTAGAAGAATAATCTAGAAAAGTGAAAGAACTTACAAAACATAGATTAAAAAAGTAATGATGATAAGCAGCAAAATATCGTAGGTTAAACATTTTATAAGTATCTCTCTCTCTCTCTCTCTCTCTCTCTCTCTCTCTCTCTCACGCTCCTCATTTCCAATTACTTTCACATCTACCTATCCATATATATCCAGTGACGAGGATCAAGTGGTAGAAAAATAATCTAGAAAAGTGAAAGAACTTACAAAATATAGATTGAAAAGTTAAGATGAAAAAAAGCTAAATATCGTAGGTTAAACATTTTATAAGTATCTCTCTCTCTCTCTCTCTCTCTCTCTCTCTCTCTCTCTCTCTCTCTCTTTTCAAAGAGAAAACTGTTGCAGTTCTCAAGATGCAAAGGCTCCTCATTTCCATTTCATTTCACATCCACCTATCCATATATCGAAAAAGTTGACTTTATTTTGTTGTTCCTTCTCCTATCTTGTATCGTGTTTCATTACTCTGGTTTAATCCCATTTGTTTGACTACTCCCACATCCACTTGGGAATGGGCGGTAGTTATTATTATTATTATTATTATTATTATTATTATTATTATTATTATTATTACTACTACTAACTAAGCTACAACCTTAGTTGGAAAAGCAGGATGCTGTAAGACTGAGAGCCCCAACAGGGAAAAATAGCCCAGTGAGGTAAAGAAAACAAGGAAATGAACAAACTACAAGAGAACAAATAATAATGTGATATGACTGGGCATATAGCCCAGCCATACCACACCGATAACACCTAATTACTGTCTCTTACAATCACTAATAATATGCCCTCTATCAAAATCGAAACATGTACCCAGTGCCCATCTGCTGTCGTTCTTCTTATGTTCTACTTTCCTACACCTATAATACTTCTCCTCGCTGCTACAACTACCTAAACTACCTAGCTGAGCACCAGCAATTATAACTCTCCAAAGCAGATTTCCCTGTTTAAATCCTCCATTCGCCCTTTCAGGTATTCCTACATTATTCGTCCTGACTACAATATCAGCTATCCTCTTTAGTCCTTTGAAAACGGGTTCTCTGAAACTCCCAAAATCTGGCATGCCTTCGTCCATTCCAGGTCTTACACTCACAGTTTTACTTTCTTTTATAAATCTGAACAATTTCTAAATATCGTCTAATGTCAATTTGTTACGCGCGCCTAATTTTCTCCTTTCATTTCAAATAAACAAACTTGCTTGAGAGTAAACTCGGGCACGCTACTCTGTTTTGTTTCTCTCCCTCTTGTTTTTGTGAAGTTTTTATAGTTTATATATGATAGATCTAATTTAATATTGTTGAGGATCTTAAAATGTTTTATTTTGATTGTTATTTCTTCTCTAGTAGTTTGTTTATTTCCTTGTTTCCTTTCCTTACTAGGCTATATTTCCCTGTTAGAGCCCTTGGGCTTATAGAATCAGGCTTTTCCAACTTGGGTTGTAGCTTAGCTAATAATAATAATAATAATAATAATAATAATAATAATAATAATAATAATAATAATAATAATAATAATAATAATGATTAGTGTGTATTCTCAGTACAGTGACCTATAACTTCTCCATCAGCTCCTTACTCCTCATTCATCCCTTCATCCTCATAATTCTTTTTTGTTAAAGTTTCTAAACAACACACATACATATATACAGATTCCCCAATATTCATTACTTCCTCGTTAAACCCATTTCATGCCTAAATTTAGCACTTCTTTTCATACATTTTACTTTTTTCAATTGTTATACTTTCCACACTTTCATACTCGACATCACCTACACTCATTATCACTCATACATTGTTAACAAATATCATTTAGTTATTGAAAATATTTGATTGTGACATAGAATACACACTTCTGGATTAGTGGGGTGGGGAGGCTTCAGAATCCAGAAATTATTTTGATAGATTCATTTCGCCGGAAAGTGAAACGGAAAAAGAATTTGGGAATTAAAATTGATAAAAAAAAAAACATTCAGCCAATGTCCATTTCTCCTTTACCTACATCAGGATGTTTATCATCAAATTACTCAATTATCTCCTTAAAGAAATTAATTATTTTATTTTCAGTAAAAATATTCATGACAGTACATCTTATCTAAAATTAGATTATTTAATAAAAAATACATTTGTCGTTGGCCTGAATCAATTACTCACTTCGCTCTGCTTATTTTAAAAGGAGTTCTCTTACTTGAGGGTACACTCGGGCACACTAGTATATCTTATTTCCCTTCTTCTTGCTTGTTAAAGTTTTTATTGTTTATATAGGAAATATTTATTTTAATGTGTTACTGTTCGTAAGATATTTTAATTTTTCCTTGTTTCCTTCCCTCACTGGGCTATTATCACTGTTGGGTCCCCTGGCCTTCTAGCATCTTGCTTTTAATACTAGGGTTGTAGCTTGGCAAGTGATAATAATAATAATAATAATAATAATAATAATAATAATAATAATAATAATAATAATAATAATAATAATAATAATAATATAAAAGAACGACTGGAGGCTTGAAACATAAAAAAGAAATGGAAACAGAGAAGCAGACAGATAAAGCAAACGATGTGAAATAATAGGATTAACCAGTTGAAGCGAAGAGGGAGTAAGCTGTTAATCCTTTTTAAAATGTCTCAATCTGAGTAAGAGTAATTCTCTGGAGCCAACAGATTGCAAAGTGTTTTAAATATATTTTTGACACCTGGTGGGTCCGACTGCACTTGTCATTTTGACTTTTATAAAATGAATATTGTAAATGTCCGAGAATTTAAAAGAGAATGCCAGTGTAGTAATGGAGTTATATTTTATATTCTCTTTCTATCATTGGAAATCTTGAGTTCCATAAGCATCAATAAACATTTTGAAAAATATAAAACAATTACTAAAGCGATAGAGGTGAATTCGTTTCACGGAGGCCTCAATATTCTCTAAGATCTATATCTTGACATGTTTGTATATATATGTATATAATATATATATATATATATATATATATTTATATATGTATATATATATATGTATATATATACATATATATATATATATATATGTATATATATACATATATTATACATATATATATACATATATATAAAAATATATATATACATATATATATATATATATATATATGTGAGAGAGAGAGAGAGAGAGAGAGAGAGAGAGAGAGAGAGAGAGAGTATTATATATATATGAAATGTTTTGAAAAATCTAATACACATTCTGAAGATAGATAGATAGATAGATATTATTAAAAGTTTCTTATATATATATAAATATATATATATGTATATATACATATATATGCATATATATATATATATATATATTTATATATATATATATATATGCATATATATATAATATATATATGCATATATATGTATATATACACACATACATATATATATATATATATATATGTATATATATATATATATATATATGGGTTGGGATGTTCAGGAAAAACTCGGTTGTATGAGACTGATGTTTTGCCATGTAAATCCTGAAATATTCCCTCCAGACATATTTTCATGACCTCTGCAGTTGATGGTATCCAATTACAATCTAAAAGTTTTAAAGGCTGCGTATAAATGGCAGAGGCAAGGGCCACTGACATTGCCCTATGAAGCAGGACAATGCCCTCGAGGACTGACCACATATAGGTTTAATAAGCACCTAAACCCCTCTCCAACCAAGGTAGGACCAGCAAGAGCTAGGAAATAGCTGCTGGTGATACAGTAGATAGACATATATGCTCCACCAAACTCCTATCCTAAGCTCACAAGGATAGTGAGGTTGCAGGCGACCAAAGGAACTCACGATTTTGAGCGTTACTCGCACCCTATTATGGTAATCATCAGGCAAGGACGTTAGCCAGTGTTGGAATGTAGTCCCAGAAATCTGAAGCCTGAGTAAATGAACCACTGAGCTCTGGAAGCCAATGACCAACCCTTACCTAGCCCACAGTGGCTGCGTGGCTATAGACTTGGAGGAATTGATCCAACCAAAGCTGGCTTTGAACTCGATTGAAGTGTCCACTGAAACCATTTGAAATAAGCTTTTATATCGATTTTGTTATCCGTAAATAAATATAGAAATTCTGTTTTCTATTTAAAGAGAATGAACATCTCTCTTTATCCCTTCTTGCTTTTGAAATGCCAGCAATCTTATTTATCTATCAATCTATATATTAGTTGATCTATCTATCTATCTATATGGCTGCCCCTCTCTAATAGGAAAAGTTCTTAACTTCCTCATTTAAAGGAGAAACTGAATTTTTGTCTCTGTAATCTATTTTCTATCTTAAAATTTTTCTGATTGTTCAATTTATGTAGTAGTACTTTTACTGATTTTGTCAAGCAGATATTAGAACATAGATGACTCTAATGAACGGAAAGATGAAAAAACTCTAGGAATCATTCGGTAATAGACTTTTACCATTTGTCTTTATTTCATTTTCAACACAGCATAGCTATAGTTATTTCCATAATAAGACATTTTATTTCCCTTTTTTTTTCGTGTTCAATGTTGATACTCCGACCACTTCCTCATCTCCAGCTTTTAACTTTCTTATTCAATGGAGAAAACTGATTTTCAGTTTACGTAATCTATTTTCTATCTAAATTTTCTTTTAATCCTTCAATCTATGTAATAGTACTTTTACTGATTCTACCAAGCAGTTATAAGAACATTAATGTCTCTAATGAACTAAAATAGGAAAAACTTCAACATTTATTCGCTAATAGAAATAATTCTTTACTTCTAAGATAATGACCGTCTTATGCACCAAATGAGAATATATAAAGACATACCTTTTAACATACACTGTTCAAGAATTGCATTAAAAATGGTGAATGTCTGGCATCATTTATTCCAGTATTTTTATCGTTTTTAAAACGGATGTATTGACGTAAAAGAGTGATATTACGGTCACCAACCCGTAAAAGATAAAAATAAAGTAAGGTAAAATTATGGTCACCTGTATTTTACTGAAATACGGATGAGAACAGTATAGTTTTACATAGAATCTACGATTAAAATTACGGGTTTTAACAGTGCATATCTACACCTATTTCTATAATAAAACAAATCTTTTCTTTTTCTTTTTTTGGTTTTAAAACCGAGACTACATCCTCATCTCCATCTCTTACATACTCTCCAATGAAACGACTCCCAACTCTTAATCACATTAACACATTCGCTCCTTTATGCAAATTACCCCTAAATTGGAGAATGAATTAGAACATCTCTCTCTGAGAGAATTCATTCGTAATCTAGTCTTGTTGGCAACAGGAATTGATGGTAGAATTCTCATTTGGAAATCATACGTGAATCGAGTGCAAGGAGTCCGAAAGGGGGCGGGGAAGACTTTCGTTTTAAAGGAGGTAAAGGGGGAGGAGACTTTCGTGTTAAAGGATGTAAAGGGGGAAGAAACTTTCGTTTTAAAAGAGGTAAAGGGGGAGGAGACTTTCGTGGTAAAGGAGGTAAAGGGGGAAGAGACTTTCGTGTTAAAAGAGGTAAAGGGGGAGGAGGTTAGGGAGAGAAAGTAAGAAGTGAAGATATAGAAGTGAGACGAAAAATAAAATAAAGGAGACCGAGAAGATGGAAAAAGAAGGAAGAAAGAATAGACGTGGAACTCATAAGTAGATCGAGTGCAAGGGGTCCGAAGGGGGAGCTGACTCTCGTGTTAAAGGAGGTAAAGAGGGAGGAGGTTAGGAAGAGAAAGATCAAGTGGGAGAAATGAAATGGAGGAATGTTGAAAAGAAGATAAAAGAAATGAGGATGGAAGATGGAAATAGAATGAAGAAAAATAAAAGATAGGAAAAAAGCATTGAGAGTCAATGATCAAAAGAAAGAGATGACTGGAAAGCAATGGGAGATAAAGGGAAGAAAAATGGTAATCTGCAGAAAAAAAAAAAAAAAAAAAACTAAAGAAACACATAAGGTAGAGGGAAGGAGTTATTAGTTTTCCAAATCTTTACTCATATGGTATTTAATATTAGTGTCTTAACACATTTTATATTGTAACTAGGCTGCACATGTAACAAGTTCCCCCAACACTAATCAATAGTAACTTATTTTGGCTTTACAATATACTGTATACGGTATCTGTTAGTTTCTTCTCTATTTTCTTTATATCTATGATTTTTGTATTTCCAAAATGGCTTTATTTCACCTTCTACACTTTTCTATTCAATCAAAATGTGATATGAAGTGCCAAGATAAAAGATATAACTATCTCCTCTATCAACTGGATATGAGTTATCATAATGTTAGCATTATTATATGGAAGAGTGCAGGAGTAATTTGTTTAATGAAATATGGTAACAGTGATATTAAGTATGCAGGGCAACCAAGATTATAATAACATTTTGAAATAACATCTAGAATAATATCTGCAATAAAGATAAGTAGGATTATGATAATACCCCCCAAAATGGTGAGTTTATTTTATCTAGAATACTCCATTTTAAATTAATTAAAATTGAAGTTCAAGATCAGAGGTAGAAAAATAATACAATGTAAACTTAATGAAGCAACAAGGTAAAATCTCAGAGTAATTATTATTATAGATAAATGGTGGTAGTCATAAATTACAAGTAATCTAACCTTTTTATGGGCAATTATCAAATTACATCAATGATAAAATCCACGCTAAATGTTTCCAATCTGAAATATTTTGGAGAGAGAGAGAGAGAGAGAGAGAGAGAGAGAGAGAGAGAGAGAGAGATTGATTATTTACCACAAAGGCGAATTCGGTCTGAGAAAGAGGTAAAAGGAAATGAGAAGCGAAAAGGATTTATATAGAGAAGGAGTTGAATGGTTGATTATAATAAAGAATAAGGGATATTGATCTGTACAATTTGGTACAAGAATCAATGTAAATCTTTCTTATGCAACTTATATAATTACATTTTATGAAAGTACTTTTTCCTATGAATTTTTCGCTGTAAATAGAGTCTGGAACAAGAGTGCCATAGCCTAGGTACCATGGCCTTCCATTGTCTTGTGCTAGAGTGGTCTTGCTTGAGGGTACACTTACTCGTTATCAAACGTCATTTAAACGATTACGGAACTTTCATGTCGAAACACTGTCTTCACATTTGTATTTCTCTCTCTGACACACTTACCCCCAAATACAAACAAACAAACACACACACAAGCCGTTTAATATCTTAAAAGCAAAGTGTAACTTTTTACTGTCTGCCGTTTTTATCATAAATTACCATCTATCTGAAAGGTTTCTTATGTCCATAAAAGTCCACAAAAAGGATAAAAAATCCAATGATTTCTGTAAGAATTCTTTATATCGGCCGTGGTGTTTTTCTTATGTCAAAAATATCCAAAAGAAATATAAAAAGCAAAAAAATATGCATATGTAAAAAACATATTAGATTTTTATGAATTCCTATAATGAATATACAGTACGTATAAACAAATGCGTTTTTTAATTTTATATATAGATTTATTACGACTTAATGATTCTTAGATGATTTGCAAACAGAAAAAATGTTGCTTTTATGTGCAGCTATCTATCTATCTATCTATCTATTTTGCTTCTGAATGCGTGCAGGATTTTTCAAAACAATTCATATACGAAAGATATTTTCTCTCTCTCTCTCTCTCTCTCTCTCTCTCTCTCTCTCTCTCTCTCTCTCTCCATAAAATAGTAGCCATTAGTCTATGCAATCTAAATATTTTTATGGGAAATTCTTAAATTATGTCGATAATAAGATTCATAATATTTGCATCTAATTAAAAGTCTTTTGCGGAGAGAGAGAGAGAGAGAGAGAGAGAGAGAGAGAGAGAGAGAGAGAGAGGAGTAATATGATTGATTAACTTTGGCCTTTTGACTTGAATCTAATCAGGCGTTTTATCCAAAATCTGATCTCTTCTTAATCAACAAATGTAACTCTAGTAAAAATCAATTCTCTCTCTCTCTCTCTCTCTCTCTCTCTCTCTC
>NC_090740.1:44043759-44046259 GCF_036898095.1 Palaemon carinicauda
ATTGATTTATTTTCATATCATAATGCTAAAGTTAAAATGAATATTCTAACATTGCTTATGCGACCCTGTTTCTATTAATAAGGAGATTAAGTTTTTAATACAGAGTTTTAAAAGATTATATTACACATAATAATCTCGGGAGAGTTTTTTCATAAAAAATATATGGCTCCTTCACTTCCATTCAACAAAGAACTCATTAACATTCCTAAAGGGATGTGTAAAGAGAACCATGGATATGATATCGCTTTCCATTACAATAAAATCTTGAGAAAGGAATTTATATAAGGAGAAGCCTAGTTAAAGATGAGAATAAGATAAGGGAATATGTTATTCCATACTGTTAAAAAACCGCGTAATTTCAATCGGAAATTCTCCGTGAAAAATAGTTTTTAGCTCTATTTCAGTAAAATACAGCCGACCGTAATTTTACTATAGTTTTTTTTTTTTTGTACTTTACGAGTTGGTGAGCGTAATATCATTCCTTTAGGTCAATATATCTGTTTTTAAAACGGCAAATTCTTGGCAACATTTATTCAAGGACTCTTACAGTTTTATTTACGGTAAATTTGTAATAGTGCATGAAAGAGCAATAATAAATACTACATCCAGGCGATCGGCCGCTCTTTGGAAATGAGGAAAGAAGCAGATATTGTAGCTAGTAGGAATTACTATACCGCCTAAGCTAAACATAAATGGGGGAATGGATACATTATTGACTTTAAAAAATGAACAAGTTATCTAAGAGTGTCGTGAAAGATCCGTAAGGAGTGTGCGTCAATGTGCTAGTTAGGTTGCAACTGAGAGGCGAGGTGAATGCAACTAACTTTATTTCAACAGATAGCGGGTTTTTATACAAGAGTTTCAGTGGAAGAAGGTCACAAACAGTCAAACACATCAATTCATGCAAAGACAGGCTTAAACCGGTTCTGTTAACAGTGAGGCGTAGAGCGAGATATACAATAAAAAAAGAAAATACCGTTTTAATGTACGAGTGTGTGAAACATGCGGTACAGGAGAGTGATTTCATTTTCAGAGCCATCCTTTAAAATCCCCCCCACCCACCCAATAGTAACACAAGAACTACAGAAGGCTTTAATTATAAGTGAGGAAATCTGTATACGGAGAAAATTCAACAATCTTAGGAACATATTTGCTATGATTGGTTACTCCTACTCTCCTGTTTGTATTTCAAAAAGAGACTAAGTGCAACGGTATACTGTATATGATGGGAGTTAAATGGTTTATAATAATAATAATAATAATAATGATAATAATAATAATAATAATAATAATAATAATAATAATAATAATAATAATAACAATAATAATAATAATAATAATAATAATAATAATTTCATCATTCAGATTTTGTAAATGCTGTGTTTTGATTTTAGCTTTAACTTCGTGAAGGCAAAAGACAATCGTCTCAGTCATCGTATTTTTCAGAGAATAACTAAATACAAAATTGTAGGAGAATAAAAGAGAATAAAAAAAGAAGTGTAGGGATGAATCAAGAAAAGCACAGTGAATAGGAGCAAGTGAAAAAGTCAACAAACAAAAAGAAATTAAAGGGGAGAGAAGAAAAAGTACAGGTAGGAGGAGGAAAATTCGATAAAGAGAAGAGAGAAAGAAATGTATTTGGAAATGAAATGTAAGCGAAATAAAGACATTTGAAGGAAAGTAACAAGAATGGGGAGGAGGGGAAAGAGAAGAACAAAGTTGAATGAGGTAACGAGAGACATTGATAAATGAGAAAGAAAGTTTTGTATAAAAAGGTGTAAAGATCGAAAGAGTTCCGAGAAAGGCGTTGAATTGACCACAATCTTTGAAATGCAATGTGATGATAATAAAGGGTTGCACTTTAACCTTATCGGGTTTTGGAACAAGCTTCAATATAAGTATTGTATGTGCGTGTTTGTGTGTGTTTAAGGAGAAGCAATATTGGTGACCTGCAGAAAGTCATAATATCATCAAGAATGATTAATACATCTGAATTTTTATCAAACTTTTAAACAAGCAGTGCGTGTGTTTGTGTGTTTTCAAGAAGAGGCAATAACGCTCGTGATATTGCTATTTTTCAAGCCTTGTTGATAACTTGAAGCATTTCAAGCAATATTGATGCCTTGAAGAAAGCAATATATACCTGGTGAATGAATAGTTCATGCCTGTGTCTGTATTAATTCTCTAAAAATCTTCCATTACTTATGACTGGATTTGATTATTACCATAATGGATTTTAGGCTTTTGTTCTGTTTTCTAATTGAAATTTTTCGTTTTTCTTTATCTTTTTCCATTAGTAAAAAAAGGTGATTGATATTTATTCATTATTTTTCTTAGGTAAGAGAACACAAAACCTTTAGATAATCTATTTATTGCAATAGAATATTCCTTTCTTTGTTTTAGTAACATTACAATATCTTCTCAAACTAAAGATATATTTTCTTTTTATATAAAAGAAACAAGAAATACAAGAAAATCCGATTAGTATCGTTTTTCACTC
>NC_090740.1:44051259-44058759 GCF_036898095.1 Palaemon carinicauda
AAAGGAACAGAAGATAAAGTGTGTATAGAGAGAAAGGGGGGAAAATACTGGGGACAAAAGAGAAGATGAACATTTTAGGATAAAGTTTATAGAGAGAGAGAGGGGGAAATTTAGAGATAGGGGAAAGAGGAGAGGTAAAGAAATTGAAGGTAAGAGAAATGAAGAGGAGATCGGAAAGGAGTCAGAAAAAAGAAAGAGATAGGGATGAGATGCAATGGAAGTGAGAGAAACAGCGAAAAGAAATGCGAAAAAGGAGAGGCAGAAAATTAGAAATGAAATGATACAGGGAATACAAAGGAGACGAGACGAGGATTATTATTATTATCATTATTACTATTATTATTATTATTATTATTATTATTATATATATATATATATATATATATATATTTATATACACACACACACATATATATATATATATATATAAATACATACACACACACACACACATATATATATATATATATATGTGTGTGTGTGTGTGTGTAAATGTGTATATATACACACACACACACATATATATATATATATATATATATACATACAAAAACACATACACTCATATATGTATATATATATATATATATACAAACATACACACACACACTCATATATATATATATATATATTTATATATATATTATATATATATATATATATATATACAGTATACACTGTTCTATCTTATTTATCTTCCTTTTTTAAGTTTTCCTAGTTTCTATATGAAAGATTTATACTAATGTTGTTACTATTCTTAAAATGTTTAATTTTAATTGTTAACTACTTCTCTTGTAGTTTATTTATTTCCTTATTTCCTTACCTCATTGGGCTATTTTCCCTGTTGGAACCCTTCGGCTTATAACATCTTGCTTTTCTAACTAGTGTTATAGCTTAGCAAGTGATAATAGTAATAATAATAATAATAATAATAATAATAATAATAATAATAGAAATCAGTTAACGTACAAAACACCAAATGTCAATCTGTTTCTTATCATCTTACTAGTCATCATCTTCTATTCATTTATTGTCATTTTGGCATAAAGGCATTCCTACCCGTTAGACTCTCCAATTACGAAAATAGAAGAGATTTTTATGATACTGTTTCTAGAATAATTTTTTTTTTTGGTAAATATAATAATAAGAATTAAAAGTGGACGATAAAAAGAAACTTTCCACATTGGTTCTTCAATATCCTGAATATTAGATTGATGCAAAGACAGCTGGCGAATGAAATTAAGAATGACAGAGATAGAATAATCTAATAGGCAGAGGATAAGATAGTTTAAGAGATGACATCAATCTGGGACGCTTATATCATATCACCTAATCAATCAGGGGCTAATTAGAGGGAAATGAGGGACAAATATGATCCACAAATTTAGAATGATATGAATTTCTTGGGTATTATCAGAGGAAAGGGTTGTGGTGGCCGATGTGGTAACGTGTCTGATTGGTGATCACCAGACAAGGGTTCGAGTCCCGCTCAAACTCCTTAGTTTCTTTGATCGCTGCAACTTTACCATTCTTGGCATATGCTTGAAGTTTGGGGGAGCCTATAGGTCTATTTGCTGAATCATCAGCAGCCACTGCTTGGCCCTCCTAGTTCCTAGCTTGGGTAGAAAAGCGACTTGGGTGCTAATCATTTATAATATGGTCAGTCTCTAGGGCATTGTCTTGCTTGATAGGGCAATGTCACTGTCCCTTGTCTCTGCCATTCATGAGCGGCCTTTAAAAAAAAGGCACATTAATCAATATGAAATTAGCATGTAATATAAACTATTGCACATAATAAGATAAGGTTTATTACTCAGCTTGTATCATATCATCAGATCAATCAGGGAGAAAAATAAGAAACAAAAATGATCCAAAAACTGAGAAAGATATGAATTACTTGGGTCTGATCATGGAAAAGGAACATGAATCAATGTGAAATTAGTATGTAAAATAATCTTTCCACATAATACAATACGGATTATTATTCATGAGAGTAATGATATTCGTGTCCTCCAGAAATTGTTAATAAAGTCTTAAATTCCAAAATTCATAGTTGTAATCGTTTCTTTTAAACAAGGAATAATATTACAGTTTAACAGCTTACTTCTGTTTAAAACTTTGGTGCGTTGTCGAGCTGAAAACAAATGAATTACTCAAGTGACCTTCATCTCTATTCTGATATTCTGGTAAAGTCAGTACAAAGCCAAAGTAATAATGTACAATGAAAAGATAATCACTCTTGCAGTAAGAAGTATTACAATCGTTTATCACAATCCTTTTTTATTGAAATAATGAAGACACTGATTTACAGAGTGAATGAGTGAATTGTATATTAAAGAGTTGCATTAATAGAATTGCAAATGAACAACAAGGGAAGAAATGCACATATTTCCAGAGATGAATAAGGAAATAAAGGACAAAATCATGAACCTAGTTTGTTATTTCAGAGTCCCTAAGCAAATCATCACATACTTGGACAAACAAGTAAATAAACAAACTATATAGGCGACCTACTTTTAATCGTTTATGAAAGGAAGGAATGTTTCCAAGACTATTTCACAAATAGAAATTTTACTGCAATTTATAACTTGGGCTAAGGTACGGGACAGATACCATGGTTTATATATATATATTTCTTTGCATAAATCCGTTGCACAATGTTACTTAGAAATGTAGAAATAATTCAAATATGCTTTTAACTTTACTTAGATAATGAAATAACGTCAAAGGTCGATGAGATTTAATATAAACCTAATCCAAATAAATCAGAATACTTCCGGGAAATTATATGAAAACTCTAATTATCATTATTATTATTATTATTATTATTATTATTATTATTATTATTATTAATTATATAACAATTATCTAATTATTAAATCATAATAGTAATAATAATAAAAATTATAATAATAATGATAATAATAATAATAATAATAACAATAATAATAATAATAATAAAGATAATATATTTTCAATGTTGATAAAATTCTCTCTCTCTCTCTCTCTCTCTCTCTCTCTCTCTCTCTCTCTCTCTCCCTCAATGTTTATTTTTGTGAAAAAGAATAGTTACACACGAGTAGTATGGATTTGCCACCCCGCATGAACACATTACCTGTGAAAAGGCTCCAATAGCATATTTAGTTTGTATCTCTTCGCTGAATGTTTCCATACGTATGTGAACTCTTTCACTATGCATGCAAGCAACATACATAAAAGAAAGCTATCATGTATTTCACACCTTGAAAGCATTCCCTTGAGGTCTATTTCTCTTGGCATATGCTTGAAGTGGAACGCAAAAGAATAATTCTATTAAGAAGTCTTTTGATAAATGTACATAAATATACATTGGATTTGGTGATATCTCAGATTATTTTTCATTTTCTAGCTTTGACTGTTCAAAGAATTTTCAGGAAAATTCTTGTTTTGAAAAAATCCTTTGACAAAGGTCAATCGCTTCTTTTCCTGCAAAGGAATTTAAATTCCAAATTAGAATTTGGAAGTGAAGACATCAAGTAAGTGTATTTGGAAGAATTAGATGAAGAAGATAAAAGGGGAAATTGGTTGATATGATATATGTATATGGCATGAATGATCTCTCTCTCTCTCTCTCTCTCTCTCTCTCTCTCTCTCTCTCTCTCTATATATATATATATATATATACTGTATATATATATACATATATATATATATATATATTATACTGTATATCTATCTATCTATCTATCTATCTATCTATCTATATATATATATATATATACATATATATATACATATATATATATATATATATATACATATATATATATATGGATATACGTATACATATATATATATATATATACAAACGTATACATACATATATGTATATAAATATATATATATATATATATATACAAACGTATACATACATATATATATAAATATATATATATATATATATATATAAATATATATATATATATATATATATATTCATACGTATATATATATATATATATATATAGTAATAATAAATGGTATCAAATGCAATTTTGCTGGAAGACAATAGACTGAAGTCAACTCGTCGAAGAGACATGACATCGAAGGGACAAGAAATTGAACGGACATAATGACGAACACCAAGAAGTCGATTGCACAATATGTCGAATAGTATAGATGATTATAACATTTATTTACTAATTTCTTCAGCTAAATTTTATCAAAAACACAATATTGGTCATAAAATAATAATGAAGTGAAATAAATTATAAGCAAAACATATTTGCTGGCCAAGAAACTAACCAGCAAATGATAATATGATTTAGACCATTACCTTAAAAGGTGGAAACGATCTTAGGTGGTTTGTAAATAAGACAATTGCCAATTCTATTAATGGTAACAAGGAAAAAAATAAGCCTCAATTAAATGAAGATAACAAACGTCACAGATTTTTTTTTTTCAATTTCTTTCACTTTAGTTTCAACATGCATTTCGTTATGAGTGCATTCGAAGGAAGAAAACATCTTTAAATGAAAATTATGTCGTAAATTTCGCTGATGATATGATTAGAGACGAAGCAGTAAATTTTACTCAAAACATGGTTGTTGATATTGAAAAGAGAATCATTGTAAACTTAAAACTCAGAATAATGATATACGATGTATTCAGTGATGAACACAATGCGGTTGATGATTTGATTCATGGAAATCGTTGTTTGAATACAATACAGAAGGAAGAGAACATGAGTTTGTTATTCAAGAAATGCACGGCTGGTAGGACTACCAACTTCATGCTGAATTGTGATCCTTAAATTCAGAAAACTATTCCTGATAATGTCAACAAATTCGAAATGCTATTCCTGATAATGGCAACAAAGTTATGTTGCAATGGTGCAGTTGATCACCTACTTCTACTGTCAAAGTTATGGAAATTTGAAAAAAAAAGACTATAGATTCCAGACTGATGATCGTGTTAGGGAAATATGCAGGGAATCATAATACCAAGGAATGTAACTACCAAGTAAGAAAATTTATAAATTACACTAAGTTAAAAAAATAATCATAGTATGATTTTAAGAAATTAAAAAGTTTTTGGACATGGAATTGTCTAGACTAACAGAATATATTTGTTATGAATACTAACTTCATGCTAAATTTTCATCCTGACAATTGGCGACAGTAATTATTATTATTATTATTATTATTATTATTATTATTATTATTATTATTATTATTATTATTATTATTATTATTATTATTATTATTATTATAATTAATTGCCAAGCTATAACCCTAGTTGGAAAAGCAGGATGCTATTAGGCCAGGGGGTCCAACAGGAAAAGTAGCTTAGTGAGGAAAGGAAACAAGGAAACTGAAAATATTCTAAGAACAGTGACAACGTTGAAATAAATAAATAAATAAACATTTCCTACATAAAAACTTTAACAAAACAACAGGCAGAGAAAGAAGAGACAATAGTGTGTCAGAGTGTACCTTCAAGCAAGAGAACTCTAACCCAAGACAGTGGAAGACCATGGAAGACCAGTTATGCTGCAATGGAGCGAGAATAATATACGTGATAAGAGCAACAAGATTACTTGCTTCCCGTGTCAAAGGTATGGAAATTTGGAAAAAGACTATAAGTCCAAGACTAATAATAGTGTGTAGGAAATGTGCTGTAAATTATAACACCAAGGAATGTAACTCAAAAGAAGTAAGATGTATTAATTACGCTAAGAGAAAAATACAAATTAGCCATAGATTGAATTCAAAAAATTTTAGAGCTTTGGACATAGATTTCTCGAGCCCAGCGGAAAATGTGTCATAGATACTACAAACGTCATAAATATTTGATCTGTTAGTAATAAAATATTTCAAATGAGAGAATTAATACATGAAAAATGTTCCGACATATTACCCATATCTGAAACATGGCTAAATTACATCTATTTTCTAAGTGCTTCGAATTGTGGACGTGACAATTAACTGTGTGATCCTCTAAATACCTAAGAATGCTTACGACAAACAGATCTTGTAGATCCTGTAGGACGCAAGGTTTCCAGGTTTGATAGGAACAGAAAAACAGCTCTTAAAATAAAGTAAATAATTAAGTGGTTATTACTATATTGAAGATATAATTATTAATGGCACTGCATATTGGAAGTGAAAAAAACGCAAAGATTGTTGTACTGATTATTAATATTCTTAATATGTTTGAATCACATATATAAAACTAAATAATTTATCATTGAGATAATTTTGTATTTTCTAATATTCAGAGACCTTTCCTAGGTCTTTTTATTATAAGATTTATAATATTCTTTATATGTTAGGATCAAAATGTCTAAAATCGAAGCAATAATTTTCGAAAACCTTATACGTTCTTTGTTATACTTCGTACAATTTTCAATCAGATTTCAATTGAGCGTTTAGTTTTCACTGGTGATTATAAAGGGACCCAATTCATGTTGAATATATCTACAGACTTTCATATTTTCTCTCCACATTGGAGTCTCAACTCTCAATGTATTTTCAACCAATATCATTTACGGAAGGTCTTCCTCGATGCCATTTGCTTTATCATTTCATCAGTGATTCTCTGATTTCTCCTTCATTAAAATCTCGTTAAACAAGAACCTCATCAGTGGCAAAGGGAATTTTTTTGCACATAGGATTATGTATCTCAAAGGGAACAATATCTAAAAATTTTCAAAAATACATAGGTGAGATCAGAGGAAGAGCTGACAAATATGAGTCGCATAAGTGGAGGACTCAATTTCGTAGAGGAAATGGTAAAATTATAAATCATTAGCAAGTGCGGGCCAGTTTGCATTGCCTAACATTAAAGCTACTTGTTACTCCAGCAAAACTAGTAAGCCGTTAGAGATAAAACCTTTATTATCACAACTCATTTTTTCGTTTACCATACTTTTATTGTTATTATCATTACTGTTAATGTTCTTACCGTTATTATAATCTATCTTCATCTTCTCTTTGGGAGCAGACCTTCATTTAGGCAAGTTTCATTAAAGATGATCCCTGCTTCAGTAGCGTTGATCTTGTAGTCGAGCATTTCCATTGCACATATTTTTCTTCTTTCATCTGCAATGCATTCTGTCAATAACTATACGATGTTTGCAATTAGTAGGGGAGAGCAATACGAATAAAAAATCATGATTTTACTATAAGTAAACTAGACGAGATTGGTACAATGAAGTATGACTGCTACGCATTACAAGAAGGCGACGGGTCTCACATGTCATTGTTAGGCAAAGTCTAGCTAAGCTAATGAGTTGTGAGCAGACTCCTTATGTAGGGACTGGTTGGCTCATTACTTCAGCCGCAGATCGGTGATTAGTCTTCATGGACGGAGAGGCTCCGTTGCAGTCAGGCTGCTATTCAGCTCACAAATGTCGAAGTTGGGTGGAGTCAGGGTTTGAGTAGGCCCAGCCATGGCTCCCATTGTGGCACTTTGATTGGTTAACACACTACCTGAGCGAGATTCTGAGTTAGGCAAGCT
>NC_090740.1:44066259-44131259 GCF_036898095.1 Palaemon carinicauda
TTAACCTTTTCATCAATACAAAATCTTATTTTGCTTTTATTTTTCCCTAAATTAGTTTTTTAGAAAAATAACAAATCGCTTGATTTACAGGTAATTGCAATATCAGGATTATAAGATCGTAGAATGGACGGAACTTCCAACTTCCGCAAACAGAAATAGAAATCTTAACTCGACGATAAATGATTGCAATACAAAAGCGATTTCCGGTGTTGGGTAGCAGTCGACTGAATAGCTATTAATAGGTTTACCTTCTCTTTGATGAATGCCAATCCGTAATGCTAATAGCGATCAGTAATAGCAATCATGATATAGTGTTGGTTATTCCATTGGAATTCTCGAATTGTAGCTCATGCGCCATTTCGTGATGAAGGATGAAATGGCCTTTTTGTTCTTTTCTTTCTTTTTTACAATATTCTTTTTGGCATCATCTGGTTGGAACGGTAAAAGGAAAAAAGTAAACAGTAAATGAGATAAATATGGCACTAATAAATCGAAGAGAGAGAGAGAGAGAGAGAGAGAGAGAGAGAGAGAGAGAGAGAGAGAGAGATAGAGGATATGGGGTTAACAGGCAAATAAGGAAATTTCAAAAAATAAAAGTGATCTGAAAAAATAATTTTAGAAACTGAAGAGGACTTAACGAGGAATAAGAAAAAAAAAGCATAAATCGGATTCATGAAAGGAAAAAAGGTGACTTAGTAAAGAAAAGAGTAATCAGAAAGGTGAAAAAAGAGGATAATGAGGATCCAAAGAGATTAAGAGATTTCGAGTTACTTGGCGTCACAAATGAGGATTCGGAAGTGAAATTTAAAACGAGAGAATCAATATCAGTAAGAAATTCAGAGAAAAGTAAAAGGAAGAAAGCAGAGAGAAAATGAAATAGGATTCTCAATAGAAGAGGTGAAGTGAACGAGGGAAATAAAACAAGACCAATAAAAAAAGGAAATAACACAAAAAAGACGAATTTGAATTGAAATGTGAGAAGAGGAAAAATGTAAAAGCAAAGTGGATTTAGGACGTGCATAAGACTGACGATTTAAACAGAAATAAAAGAAAGACCTAAAATAGTAAAGGATTGATGTAAATTAAGATCAGTATCAAGTCAATGTTCTAATGTTATAAAACATAATAACCAAAAATCTAAATGAAAATCAATTGAAATGTATAAAACTGTTTTATACAATGCTATGATGAATTCAGAAGATCAAAAAATAAAAAAGGAATAAAATAAATAATCTGAATACGTATATACTAATGTATCATACAGCTAACTTGTCCTCAATTAGTTCTCTTTTTTTGTTTTTTTGAAACACCAATGATATATACGATCGAATTACACAAAAACTGATATGAAATATATATACACACGCACGCGTGCGCGCACACATACACACACAAACACACGTGTACAAACACTCCCAGCGATTATGTTGATTTTACCAAGAGTGTTAGATGTCAGGATGCCTGAAAACTTTAAATCATTCATTCATTACCAAGAGTGTAAATAACGAATGATAGTGAAGTGAAATCGAGATAGAACTTCACTCGTAAACAAGTCGGATGGACACATTCAAGCAGAATAAGCAGCGAACGTAAAACCATCTGCGAGCAAATATGCCAAATGCAAAATATTTCAACTAACGAGGTTCTCTTTGGCGCATTGCAGAACCCTATTCAGCATATAACATTTTAGGTGACTGGACTCGTGACAATCTCTTTTTATTCCTGCTTTTCAAAAATTAACTTTTGCTGTGTCACTAATTGCTCGGTTTTTTTTCTTGGTTTCTCTTTTATCCCTGGAATGGAATTAATGACTATTATTTAATCTCTCTCTCTCTCTCTCTCTCTCTCTCTCTCTCTCTCTCTCTCTCTCACAAGTGGAAGACCAGGCGTTGGAGGCCAACACGTATTAATTGACACCAGATGTGGCAGGTAACTACAAGGAACTACAAATCACGCTTGGATGAATTTGACTCCAGTAAGTTCGAATCGCTCAGTACTTTACTAAATCCATATTCATGATCACATATATTTTTGGTATCAAGCTTTTTTTCTCTTTTTCATTATCATATCAGTGCTTTTATTATTCATTTTCTATGGGAAACTAATAGCAACTCTTTAATGATCTTTTCTTCTCTTTATTTGTCGTTACAGTTTTTTGTTCTCTTGACCGAGATTTATTTGGGAGATTGTGTCATTAAGTGTTTTAAAGTTTTTATAGTTTATATATGGAAGATTTGTTTTGGTGTTGTCATTGCTCTTAAACTTCTCTTGTAGTTCTTGCTTATTTCCTTCCCCTGTTGTGGTCCTTGGGCTAAGGATGTAGTTATCCTGTTATCTATTTTGAGGAGTTTCTATAACTTTGATCTTCGAGACGCCGATCTCACAAAACGTGTTTTCAAGTTTAGTTTATGAAAACAGTATTTCCCTTCTATCACACGGGAAGTAATAAAAGTAGTTCTTGAAAGTTTGGAAGCAAAGCTTACTTTTAACTGGATGGTTTTCGTATTCGGTGTTGAGTCTCTGACAATTATTGTTGTATAACAGTGTAACTTTTTCAGCTTCTAATCGTTGTTACTCAATTAATATCACTATGTTTATCTGATATGTTTCTCAATTAATTCACTGACTGGTCTGTTATCTATTTCTCTTGCTATTAGAATTCTCAAGTTCTCCTCTTCCTGGAGGCTCTTCTATAGCATTCATTCTCCATTCTACAATTTGAATCATTATTTACTAATTATTTATATTTTTGAGTAATTTTCCTTTCCTGTATCACAGCTAAATTTGCGAAATAGTCTTACTGGTGCTGGATTCTATCATCAAATGCGACAGATACTGAGGTGAACAACTCTCTCTCTCTCTCTCTCTCTCTCTCTCTCTCTCTCTCTCTCTCTCTCTCTCTCAATATATAATATCAACCAAGGTCTATATAAATATATAGACCTTGAATCAACAAACACATCTAGTCTTCATAAAGCTCCAAAATCTTAAAACATTGACAAGACAAAACATCAACAGCAATAACAACACAAGTTCCTTTCTTTCATTTCGTAGCGGAAATGGTCGAGTTGTATTTGATATAAAAAAAGTTCTGTTTGCCTCGAACACACCGAGATCCAACAGGAAATTTGTATATATATATATATATATATATATATATGTGTGTGTGTGTGTGTGTGTGTGTGTGTTTTTGTGTGTGTGTGTTTTTGTGTGTGTGTGTGTTTGTGTGTGTGTGTGTGTGTGTGTGTAATGATTAAGAAAAAAATATCCTGATTTAAAGATATAGATGTCATACTGATACAATCATTTGGTCTGTCATTTAAAATAACGGAAAGACCGGGAAAATATGTTGCTGCTTTATTCATACCCTTTCCCATATCCTAGTTACCTCATCAATATCTTTCTTTTCACTGATTACCTCTGCCAACGAAACTGGAAGGAGGTTATGTTTTCGCCCTTGTTTGTGTGTTTGTTTGGGTGTGCGTGTGTTTGTTTGTGAACAGCTTTCTGTTAACAATTTTAATCGTAGAATAAAGAAACTTGTAGGTATTACTTGTTATGTAAAAACTTGCAAAGGATGAAATTTGGAAGGTCAGGGTCAAAGGTGAACGTCCAGGTCAAGCGAAATGTACAATTCACGTAATCAGCCATAAGTTTGAACATAGTTGTCACAGACTTCAAGTAGGTTCATATTTGAGTGTATGAAAATCCACGCCAATTAATGCATGTTAAGGTCCAAGGTCAAGGTCAAGGTCGAGCTAAAGGTCGAGAAATAAGTGCTCTACTGAGTTCCCTTCTAGTTTTATTTGTTTTAATTTTATCTGGGCTTATTTCCAGTCACTTAAAATAGATCTGCGAAATATTCTTCATAATAAATGATCGCATCTAAACTAATGTGGAAAGCAAATTGGAAAACTTTGGCTAAATGACTTTGATGAAGAACTTTATATTTCTCCCGAAACTTGTGTAGATTTAGAGCAATTTCTAAGCATTCTTCCATAAACCACCATATCGTTCAGGTCAAAGTTTAGAAAATTCCGATTTATTGATGACGACAAACGGAAAAGAATGGAAATGGAAATATAATAAAATACACGCCTATCTAAACATAACCTTAGCCTTAAGTAAGTTGGTGAAGGTAAAAAGAAATATTTAGTTTATACTGTTAAAAAACTGTAATTTCAATCAGAAATCCTCCGTAGAAATATGCTGTTCTTAGCCGTATTTCAGTAAAATACAGGTGACAGTAATTTTTACACTACTTTGTTTTAATTTTTTGTTACGGGTTGGTGACCGTAATATCACTCTTTAACGTCAATTGATCCGTTCTTAAAACGTTAAATGTCTGGAAACTTTTTTTTTTTTTCAGAATTTATACCGTTTTTTTACGGCAAATCTTTAACAGTCTACAACAAACAAATGATTTGTAAACATAGTTATCGAAACCATAAAGTTGCCCTTGTGTGTTAATTTGATTTAAGTACTATGAGGAATATTCAAAATTAATCAAGAACATACTATAAACACAATAATGTATATCACATACCATGATCATATTTTTTTTATTTTTTTTTTTTTTATTTTTGCAATAAATGGAAGTTACATTTAAAGTTTGCTTTGAAATTTCATAATTGTGAACTCACAATGTAACAATTTTATTCTATAAATGGAAATTTGGAGAGACTTATTTTCGTTTTTCTTACTCTTAGTTACCTAAAACGAATTTAAGGTTTTCGAAATTGAGCCTGTACGACACTTATGGGAGGGGTGTACCGAATATGTTTCTCTCTTAATCTATGATATCCATTCAATACAGTAACATGGAATTTATATATATATATATATATATATATATATATGTGTGTGTGTGTGTGTATATATGTGTGTGTGTTTGTGTGTATATACTCTACGTATGTATGTATATATATATGTGTGTGTGTAAGTACAGAGATAGTTATATATGTACTATTCTAGACATAAGTTTCTTCTTACTCAGGGTGATAAGATGGCAAAGAGGAATAGATACTTGTACCTCAAATGAAGTTGTCAGAGGGAAGGAAATACATTCAAATCTGAAATAATATTTTTTTTCTCAGACCAAATAGATCTACCTCTATTTCATTAAAACAGGATTACAAGGTCATGAAAGGTAAGAAGATATATAGACATCCTTGCAGACAAATTTCCCTATTTACTCAACCCTTATCTCCATTGGAAGATATACTGACAAGGCGTCTTGTCCGATGAGGTGTTCGTCCCCTTGCATATCAAACATCCCTTATCTAAGACAGCATTAGATTTTGTATGCATATCACTGCCCCTCCTCTCTGCAAATCCAGGACTAGTAATTTACACTTGACCTACTTGGGGTGCATCAAGAGAATGGCTGTGTTGATGAAGATGACCTTTGACTTAACAGGTCTTGAGGGACCTTCAGGCCCTTGTCCATATAAGGCACGTGACTGTAATCTGCATGAATCTCCCTTGTTAAAGGTAAGCTCATAGAGCTTTCAGAGATCTGTATTACTTAATTTGTTTAGTGAATCATGTATAACACCCGTTGAATATTAGATAATCCATATTCATACACCTCACACATTAAATCACTTTACTGTACAGAATATTGATACAAACATGAAGTGAATTTAATTTAATGCATGTACAAATGTAGATGCAAGATAATAATTTAGTATTAGTCAACTCCGTCTCGAATAGTATCCAAATACAAGAACATTTTACTTTTAAATTTTGAAGGTTTGGTCGAAATAGTTTACTGAAGTAATAACTTTCAAATTCAATCATTCCTTCTATAGACAAATAGAAAAAACTATTGGCAATACATTAAAGCTTTCTAAGAAAATTAAAGAGAGGTTTTTAATTTTCTTCGCAATAATTGATTCAAAACTCTGCCAGCACCAGAGTTCATGTCCGGGAAATGTTCATGAAAGGAAATCCTATATAATATAGAACAAGGGCAGCTATATATATACATACATATAAGTATATATATATATATATATATATATATATATATTTATATATATATACTTATATGTATGTATATATATGTACATATGAGTCTATTTCTTTCCTTTTACTCTCACTGGCATAGCCAAATGTATGAATACACGGTGTCCCCGTCTATCAGAAAGAGGGAGAGGAAGTAGTCACACCCTGGTGAAAGTGAGTACCCCAGAGGTGCACCCGGGAACCTCCATCTTCCACAAATTGTTGAACCAGCTTGTTGTAGTTAGGGAAGAGAGAGGTGGTGGGAAGGGTTGTATCTGTGTATGTGTGTTTGTGCATATCTAAATATTTAGGCGTCATAGTTGAGGGGTCGTATACGCTAGTGTATACATACACACACACACACATACACACACACACACACATCTATATATATATATATATATATATATAATATAAATTATATATATATATATATATATATATGTAATATAAATTCATATATATATATATATATATATATTTATAATTATATAAGTGTATATATATATTTATATATATATATATATACTGTATATATGTAAATATAAATTTATATATATATATTGCTATAATTATATAAATGTATATATATGTATATCCATTTATATATATATGTATATATATATATATATATGTATATATATATATATATATATATATGTGTGTGTAAAAATATAAAATTTTATATATATATATATATATATATGTATATATATATATATATATATATACATGTATATATATATATATATATATATCATAGGTTTGTGTTAGGGACAAGAAATGAAAGGTGAGGTCAGAGATTATTGGAATCCTTTGCTAAAAAACTGAAAATCTGAAGAATTATTATACAAATTTGGTTTTCCTTTCTGATGTACTCCACAAGAATTGATTTAAATTTTGCAAGCATCACAGTTCAAGAGATGAATGTTATCATTAATGGATATGAAAAATTTAATAATTTCCATTCTCATGATCAACATTTCGTTTCCTTATACTGTGTAATAGAGGATATTTGTGTCCAAAGGAGAATAAAACATAATTTTGTCTTTGACAGCAAATCATCGGTTTTATGAAATAATTTCTGATATTCGAAGAAAAATCATGTACTTAATGTTTTGGAATTAAAATTTAAATGATTCATAGCCCTTGTTAATCTTAATTAACTTAAACATTATTTCTTTCCAAAACAAGTTTAAACAAATTCATAAAAAAATTAATAAAAATAACACAAATATCTCAAGCTACTATCGTGTTGATTAAAGTCAATGTTTGGTCCTTATCCTTGATGAAAATAGGTAGCTCAGGCAAATGTAGATAATATATTCCCTTTCAAGGTGAGGTTCCTTCGACTAAAGTTAACTTTTATCGAAAATCTATATATTTTATTGAATTTCACAGAGTAAAATATAATGATCCTCTTATGAATGAAAGTATACCCCGTATCTAAACTACTAAAAAGAATACTTCAATAATGTTGGCCTTTTTATATTTCTGATTATTCTTTTTATTATTATTTTTTAAAGATTTATATGTGTATAAGTGATGTTTCGTTTTATTTCTTTCTCCTGTATAATCAATGTTGCGTTTTTTATATCTCTCTCTCTCTCTCTCTCTCTCTCTCTCTCTCTCTCTCTCTGTATATATATATATATATATATATATATACATATATATATATATATATATATTTATATATATATATAATTATAATTATAATAATAATAATAATAATAATAATAATAATAATAATAATAATAATAATAATAATAATAATGATAATAATACTAATAACAATGAAAATGATAAATATAACAATGATTATTATTATTATTATTATTATTATTATTATTATTATTATTATTATTATTATTATTATTATCATTTTAGCCAAGCTACAACTCGAGTTGCAAAAGCAGGATGCTATAAGCCCAAGGGATCCAGCACGGAAAAAATAGCTCGGTGAGGAAAGGAAATATGGAAATAAAGAAACTTCACAAGAAGAAAATTAAAACAGATATTTCATATACAAACTGTTCAACATAAAAGCATTTGCTGCAAGTTTGAACTTTTAAAGGTCCATCAATTGCAAAAAAAAAAAAAAAAAAAAAAAATAATGAAAAAGAGTAGTATCATCTGCACAATTATTGCCAGCCCTTGAT
The DNA here is from genome assembly GCF_036898095.1 of Palaemon carinicauda. Classification (NCBI taxonomy): domain Eukaryota; kingdom Metazoa; phylum Arthropoda; class Malacostraca; order Decapoda; family Palaemonidae; genus Palaemon; species Palaemon carinicauda. The sequence continues at coordinate 44,074,431 of NC_090740.1, forward strand.
GCTCTTCCTGAGCAACAAGTCTCATGTTTGTCTTTTGCATTTTCCACTCATTTTATGTAGCTCTTTCATCCTTCACCTCCCACTCCACTCATCCTCACTCACACTCAACTAGTTTGCAACACCTTGAATAGAGTGCCATACACATTCATCTTCTCCAGGCCATTCTGTTTTAAGCTGCATCTCACATATTTGTCAGTGACACTTCAAATTGCAATATTGATGCTAGCAGGACCCTTCTCAGCCACATATTGCTCCTTCGTTCCTATGCAAACGCTTTGCAAGAATATATTTTTTTAGATATATCTAAAACAGACAGTTTGACTGACTTAAAACTCCGTTCTCCAGAAGAGGGGAAATTTGATTGTGGCGCAACTCTAAAATAATAATACTTCACTGAAGAAATGAAAAGAAAAACGTATCTAAATGCAATGAAACAATGGGAGTGGCCTGTCATCTTCAATAATTGATAATGCTTTCGATATGAAACAATGGGGACACTATATTATGTAGATTGCTGTGCAAAAATGAATCAAATCTGCTAAACCAAATACGATGAAAGCAAAAGTGAAGAAATAGCAGCCTATATGTATATATATATATATATATATACATATATATATATATATATATATATGTATATGTATATATAAATATATATATATATATATATATATCTATATATATATATATATATATAATATATATATATAATATATATATATATATATATACAGTATACTGTGTACATATATATATATATATATATATGTGTGTGTGTGTGTGTGTGTGTGTGTGTATATAAGTATTAATATGTATGTATATATATATGTGTGTGTATGTATGTGTATGTAAATATCAACCACAATGTCATTTAATAACGAATTCTACCTTTGGGAATGTATATCCACTAGAAATTCATTTTTGATAACATATTGTAGCTGGGCAAAGACTCGAACATATGCCTCTTAGCCGAAACCCATGCATGCGAGGACTCTACCAATCAAGCTATCAAGAGAAATATAAATTTATTAAAGGTTTACTGTACATATTCACGTCAAATTCAGGAATCTCATCTTAGACTTGAAATCAACCCATCTTCTCTATGATAGCTGATTAGTGAGTTTACAGCACGTGGTAATTTATGATAAAAATATATTAGTAATTCTCGTGATCTTAATCTTGATAGCTCGATTGGTAGAGTCTCCCCAGGCATGGTTTCGGCATAGGTTCGTATCTTTGCTCACCCAGAATCATTGATCATAAATGAATTGCCAGTGGATATACATTCCCAAAAGTTCAATTCGATATTAAATGTCATTGTGGTGGATATTCACATTGATCTAAATCAAAAGTGTTAGTGATATGTACGTATATATATATATATATATACATATATATATATATATATATAATATTTATATATATATATATATATATATACATATATATATATATATATATATAATATTTATATATGTATATATATATATATATATATATAATATTTATATATATATATATATATATATATATATTCTCTGTATATATATAAATATATATATTTCCTCGGGAGAGTTTTCATAATATTAAAGATTTGACGAATCTCTTGCTGACATATTTTCTTAGTTTTAAAGTGTGGCTAAACCCAGGTTGGCAGTAAATGAAGATAAAGACATTTAATAATGTACAGTATATGAAGACAGACATTCAACTACCTGAAATATCTCTAAACAATATTCATCACAGATAAACTAGCTTACAAGTATTTGAATTATCACATGATATTACCGAAGTGGATCATTCCACCTCTCTCTCTCTCTCTCTCTCTCTCTCTCTCTCTCTCTCTCTCTCTCTCTTTAAGTTTCATCTGACATTATCCACACAGATAAAATAACTTACAAGTATTTGACTTATTGCATGATATTACCAAAGTGGATTATTACCCCTCTCTCTCTCTCTCTCTCTCTCTCTCTCTCTCTCTCTCTCTCTCTTTCTCTCTCTCTCATTTTTTCCAGATGATATTATGTTGACGATATTGTTCCTGCATAAGAGTGAAGTGTTGAAGTCGAGTAAGGTGGAGATTTGGTAACACTTTTTAATATTTACGATAAGCGAAAGACTTCTGTTATTATCTGGTAATGGAAATGATTAGAGAAGTGTCATTTCAATAAAATTTTGTAGGAAATCTATGAAGAAGTTCTTTCAAAATCCTATTCTTGAGCACAAGTTAGCATTAACAGCAAAGATATTATGTAAGTATCATATATATAATGTTTGAGTTGTTATTGGTTTATTTTATCTTATTTTATGAATATTCGGCATTTAAACATTCTCATATTTTACGAGCTAGAAAATTTGATATAATCTTCGGTTTTGACTGTTCACAACATTGTTACTGTTATTTCAATCAAAGAATTCTTTAACCCAACATCTTTATTCTAATCCTCTCAAATTTCATTCCATTGTATATACATACTTACAAAATTTACTTACAAAATTTTTGGGGTAACTAACATATATTATTCTGTTTACAGGATATATGTTTTAACTCTAGCTGTTGATAGGTAGAATACACTTTCACACTACAGAAACAAGCGAGCATCATTAAAGTCATAACCCTCTCAGTGCAAATACTACCAAGAACTCTTATTAAGACACTAGGAATAACCATTCCTCTCCTACAATAAATCAGCTGTCCCTTCCTTATTCATCGCGGAATCCAATATCAAGCTCTTTTCCCATTTCTGCTGCTTCTCATTTCCCTCGGCATATCATTTCCTTTTGTCCTTAACCTCAGCCCCAGATTGGCCTCAAGAAACACAATGAACTTCCCAGGTAAGAATAATCTGTGGCGTCCCTTTCCTCACAATGACGATTCCTCGTAACGATTCATATATTCAGAGTTACCAGTGTTTTTACCGAAGGTCTCTTTCATCTCTTTCCAGACGACGAACATTCACTTATTAATATTCTGTATGTGTAGAGAATCCCATTTAGATGATACATTCGGATGTGAAGGCTGGATGTTTGATTAATCTAGGTTTCCATCATCGCTTTTATAAATCGATGTTTATTCAAACTAAGGAGAAGTCTGCTCACGTTTCTTGGATTATTCGGTCTTCTTTTGGGGGCAAGATAGAAGCATTTTTTTTTTGGACACTGGTGAGATGAGCAAAATATCTGAGTAAGTATGAATTGTTAAAGCAGAAAAAAGAATGGTTGCAAATGTTAATATGAAATATGAAATAATGGAAAACTATCTAAAGTCAGATGACCCTTACCTCAAGGAATTTTTCCAAGGCTATAAATTTTTAATAAACTTGAATTGCTTAGTTACAAGCAGAGTTTCTCCATCATAATCATGAAAAATACCAATATCTGAATGTAATGAGAGACATCTTATCCTCAAGTGATAAAGGACAGATTTTTTTTTTTTTAACTAAGGTTTGCAAGAGGGATTCTCCTTTTCTCTTTAATCCACTGACAAAATTATGATGAAAAAGCGGTTATAATTCTTTTAATATTCTTGCCATATGTCCCTTTAACATTTATCTGTAAATTCCAGACGACGGCAGAATATTTATTGATGACTTGTAATCATGTGTTGAGAATTTAGAATGTAGTAAAAAATTGTAACACTAACATGATATATGTTTGAGCACATTAACCCGTTGCTCCAAAAAACCTGTAGTATAACTGCTTGATAAGAATACAATCAAAATTCATCTTTTTTCTATTTCAATCACCCTGATTTGTTGTCACTTGTTGACGCGCCCTGATCACTTTGCTAGTCATCGGAAGCCTTATTCATTATATTTTTTTGCTCATCTATTTTGTTCTATTTACTTATTTCTCTTTATTAGTTTATTTTCCACTTCTTAAATCCTTCTATCAAGCTGGACTGCTTTCTTTATTGGTGGTTAAGGCTTGAAACATTTTGCGTTCTAACTGGTGTAAAAAAAAAAGAAAAAAAAAAACTGGAATTAAATATTCTATCAAATATGAAGATACATTAATCTTCGCATTACTAGAAACTTCAACAACTGAAGCAAGATCACTCACATAGAATCTCTCATCATTCGGGATCAAGTTCGAGATATTGTTCCATTAAGAGCACAGGTTTGGTATAAAGCGTGTTATGCCCATAATCGAAAAGAGCTTCGAGATATTAATTAATTTTTATATCTTTTGTTCACATACTAGAACAGAGTATTAATTTGAGATCAGAATTAATAAAAAAAAAAAAAAACAGTATTTTCATAAGTATACTGCTGTGTTATTTATAATTCTTTAACATTTTTAATATATAGCTAATGAGCAGGGCATTGAGCGTTGCTGTATTTTCCATTATCGTATTTTCCTTATACGAGAAAAGAGCTTCATAGACCCTGATCGTGTGAATAGAGTCGTGTATCATTCAATCCCTTGGTCGATGAATTGAGTGATTGATTAATTTGAAGTTTTCTGGCATCCTGACATCGAAGTTCATTGACGCCGATGTCGTTTATTGTGAATGAAAAATAAAAGAATATTTAATTAAAACCATGAAAGTAAATATGTCATTACAAAAGTTAAATAGCTTTCAGAAGACCTGCTTCTGAAATGAATCTAAAAATGCCGCTAGCATTGTACGACACATCATGTCCAAGAATCTCGAGCCTCAAACAGATACCTACTTCGCACAATTATATAGGACAGTTATCAATTAGGAAAAATAGATGGAAAGAGAACTGATGAGATAAAAGATAGAAATAAGAGAAAATTTGTATTTATGATTTTGTTTTAAAACAATATTCTTATCAACCCAAAGTCATGTTTTCCTTTCCTTTTTAGAGATGTGTTATATTTTCTCTCTTACTTGTTACTTCAAACTTTTATCTTGTTTTTTACTTTATTTCTTTCCACTATCATCTATTTTTTTCTTTCTACGTCTTTATTTTCAAAATTGAGTGGATAACCAATGTAAGTTAATGTATGATTGACATTAACAATCAATCAGTCATTTATCATCAATTGTTGTCTTTTATCTAAGTTTTTTCTCCTTATCACCTATTCTCATCTCTTTTATCTTTATTTTTCTCATTTCTTACTACTTATCTATCTCCCCCTTTCATCCATTCCCCCGTCTCCCTTTATTCTCCTGTCCATTCGCTACTTACATTTTATCTATTTTTATCTGATGTTTTTTCTCTCCACTATTCATCAGTTCCCTTTTTTCTTCTATCAATCTATTTCATTTATCTATTTTTTTCCATCAAATTTGTCACTTTAAGTTCGTCTTCCCATTCACTATTATCGATATTTGTTTTCATTCATCTGCTTCCTTCCTAAATTTCTCTCTTTGTTACGTTCCTTCATTCTCTCTATTTGTGCCTCCTCCTCCCATACCGATTTTCCTTCTCTCCTAACACTCGTTGGAGTCGACGGCCTTCCTCCATTTGAGTGCAAGTCTTTAGCATTGATTGCCCTAATGGCTTTGTCATGTTTATGAATTCTAAAACAGGAATTCTGTCAGCGAATTCCCATTGTCAATGAGGCAGTGCTTTAGGAAGACGCTAATTTTTCTGTTGGTAGTTCTGACTCAGACGTTTTATTTTTTGTTGGTAGTTCTGCCTCGGATGTATTTAAGGGACGATATAAGAGGACATGTGCTAATGTAATAGGAGAAAGAGTTTTTGTTATTGAGAACGGACGAAGATAAGATGAGAAACTCGTCTGAAAGTTTTTAAAGTGAATGAATCAATAATCTGGGATGCAGGAGAAAAAAATACATTAAAAAGTAATTCATTATGGAAGTAAAGAATGAATGATAAATTTCTCTTAACATGTTGGAAAATTCTCTCACAATTTCGTTCATGGTCGTAAGTGTCTAATCTTAATGAAGTATTTAATTAAAAAATCTACAAATTAAAATATGTAAAAGCATTGCTGGAATGTTTTGAACCAATTTAAGCCAAAGCTAATGAGCCTTCGTCTTCTTTCCTTTATAGTTAAGAATTAATAAATAGGTGTTTCGCAAGAGCTCGTTACTTTTCGTCTAATTAGTAAAAAGAATAGTTTTCAGGTATAAGCCAAGTAATGACCAATTAATGTGTTTTTAGAGAGAGAGAGAGAGAGAGAGAGAGAGAGAGAGAGAGAGAGAGAGAGAGAGAAAGAGAGAGAGAGAGAGAGAGAGAGAGAGAGAGAGAGAGATTATTTTAGGGTTGACATATGATTCTCAAATTAGAGCTGTTTTGAAAGGCAAACTATTCCAGGTATTTCAACTAAACTCTCTCTCTCTCTCTCTCTCTCTCTCTCTCTCTCTCTCTCTCTCTCTCTCTCTCTCTCTCTCTCTCTCTTTCCATCATTATTGAATGACCATAAATGAAGATGAGTCCATCACAAGTGCAATTTCGAAAGTTCGTATGAGAGAGAGAGAGAGAGAGAGAGAGAGAGAGAGAGAGAGAGAGAGAGAGAGAGAGAGAGAGAGAGAGAGAGAGAGAGAGAGAGCAGGAATATACACACAGTAAGAGATTGCAAAATTAATATACATAGCGTAGATATATGAATAAATAGATAAAGAGTTCAAGATATTAGAAACCGTTTTACTTCCTAAGCCCATTGGCAGTGTAATAATCATTGTTATTATTGTGTTCTTTGTATTGAAAAGCAACTCTTCAATATTTATTGTGATATTAGAATCCTTACTAAAAGTTAAAATCTTTATACTGAGTCTAATGAATCTTATTTCTAATCTGAAATTCCCTGACTACATAATAAGGAATTCGTTTGTAACTAAATACGTGATAAGCAACTTTTTTGATCTTGATATGATATTGTTTATTAGCATTTATATAGAATAAATATATAAAGTTTAGTCAGGTCGCATGCTCAATTCATTGAAATTATGACTGTATGGACATGAGTGAGGTTTGATAATGAAACAGTATCCAACAGATATTGTAGATTTGAGAACAAAGCCACAGAAGAATATTGGGAGTTAAATGGTAGGACAGGATTACTAATGAAACTATAAGAGAGATTACTCGAGTGCCTTATGCAGATGAGATCATGGTGAGGGGAAGATGGAGATGGTTTAGGCATGCTCTTCGCTCTCCCCAAGATATTTGTTCACGAAACTTTCAACTGGGTTCCACAAGGCACTAGAAGAGTTGGAAGACCCAGACCTACATGGCTGAGGACTATGAAGTGTGAAGTAGGAGATGGCGAATGGAGAAGTATTGATTCAAAAGCTCAGGATAGAGACGACTGGAGAAATATGAGGCTCTTTGCGTCAACAGGCGTAGGAGGAGATAATGATGATGATGACTTAAACAACTGGCCAATATGGCCTAATTGAGTTCTTGCGTGCCTGGATTCAAGGATTTCTCATTTTTCAATTGTTAATTAACATATTTCAAGAGAATGCAGAGAGACTCTATCCCCTATAACAGTATTAACATGAACATTTAATTTGACCTTGACCTCATTCTGCAAATAAGTATCATTATGTCAAATTGGTCTTATGGTCGGAGGTGAATTCAGTTTTTGACCTCAAAATAGGACATTGACCGTACTCTGAATATCTACTTCTCAGATCTTGTATATCAAACATCAAGTCTTTCTTGTCTCGTTTAGTTAAAATGGTATCCGGCCTTTGATCAATCGAAGTCACATTAATTACATTCCCATCACTCCAGAGTTAACTCACTTCCAGTCATGTCACAAGGACCATTTTCTGTAAATGATCTCTATATTCCTTTACGTAACATTTAGCATTCTTAATATCCGAAGAACAGGATGGCGAAAAAGACGGAAAGGTATTACCATGCTTTAGGTATTAAATGTATTTCATCATCATCACCTACTACGCCTATTGATGCAAAGGGCCTCGGTTAGATTTCGTCAGTTGTCTCTATCTTGAGCTTTTAATTCAATACCTCTCCATTCATCATCTCCCACGTCACGTTGCATAGTACTCAGCCGTGTAGGTTTTGGGCTTCCAACTCTTCTGGCACCTTGTGGAGCCCAGTTGAAAGTTTGGTGAAATAATCTCTTTTGGGGAGTACGAAGAGCATTCCTAAACCATCTCCAACTACCCTCATAATAATCTCATCCACATATGGCACTTGAGTAATCTCCCAATATTCTTTTGAGGGCTTTGTTCTCAAAACTGCAAAATCTGTTAGATATTGTTTCATTGTCATACCAGGACTCATGTCCATATAGAAACACCGATCTTACTATATATTTTACAAAAGCCATTCCTAAAGAATGGATGAATACGTTTTAGATAAATTTCCAGAAAAAAAAAATATTGAATAAGATGAAGATTAGGATAGATATTTCTCTAGAAAGAAATGCTGAATGAAGTTGGTTATCATCATTCTAACTTTGTAATTTAGAAATAAAATCTTTCTTTCAACATTCCTGTTTACTTTTCTGGGTTTTGTCTAATTTTGAATCGTTTATTTATCTCCAGTCTTCATCACTTTATTTTCAAATTTATTTTTGTCCATTTTCTCTTCTCACTCACAACTACAGTCATTTTATTCATAATTTCTTGACGTTTCCATAACTTAAATCACCCTTATCTCTTCTCGCATATCGTAATTTTCCTCTAATTTTTAACTCTCCCCTTATCCACTCTAACTTTTCAACCCATTATTTTCTATTATTCTTGTCTTTTACTATTTTCTAACTTTTTCTCTGGCAACCTCTTTTCTTCAATCCCTCACCGTTACCATAAGCTCCTCCTCCTTTTCTTCCCTTTCTTCCTCCCTTTCTTCCTCTCTTTCTTCCTTCATTTCTTACTCCTTTTCTTCCTCTCTTTCTTTCTCCCTTTCTTCCTCTCCTTCTTCCTCTCTTTTTTCCTCTCTTTCTTCCTTTCCTCCTTCCTCCCATTCTTCCTCTCTTTCTTCCTTCATTTTATCTTCCCTTTCTTCCTCTCTTCCTTCCTCTCTTCCATCCTCTCTTTCTTCCTCCCTTTCTTCCTCTCTTTCTTGTTCTCTTTCTTCCTCCCTCTCTTCCTATCTCTTTCTTCCTCTCTTTCTTCCTCACTTTCATCCTCTCTTTCATCCTCCCTTTCTTCCTCTCTTTCATCCTCTCTTTCTTCCTCTCTTTCTTCCTTCATCTCCTCCTCCCTTTCTTCCTCTCTTTCTTCTTCTCTTTCTTCCTCACTCTCTTCCTCTCTCTTTCTTGCTCTCTTTCTTCCTCCCATTCTTCCTCTCTTTCTCCTTCATTTCTTCTTTCCTTTCTTCCTCTCTTCCTTCCTCACTTTCTTCCTCTCTTTTTTCTTCCCTTTCTTCCTCTCTTTCTTGTTCTCTTTCTTCCTCCCTCTCTTCTTCTCTCTTTCTTCCTCTCTTTCTTCCTCTTTTTCATCCTCTCTTTCATCCTCCCATTCTTCCTCTCTTTCATCCTCTTTTTCTTCCTCCATTTCTTCCTCTCTTTCTTCCTTTATTCCCTCCTCCCTTTCTTCCTATCTTTCTTGTTCTCTTTCTTCCTCACTTTCTTCCTCTTTCTTTCTTCCTCTCTTTCTTCCTCCCTTTCTTCCTCCCTTACTTCCACTCTTTCTTCTTCTCTTTCTTCCTCCCTTTCTTCCCCTCTTTCTTCCTCATTCTTCCTCCCTTTCTTCCTCTATTTCTTCCTCCCTTTCTCCCTTCCTTTCTACTTCCCTTTCTTTTCCTCTCTTTCTCCCTTCCTTTCATACTCTCTGTCTTCCTACCTTTTTTCCTCTCTTTCTTCTTCCCTTTCCTCCTCCCTTTCTTATTTCCTTTCTTCCTCCCTTTCTTAATTCCTTTCTTCCTCCCTTTCTTATTTCCTTTCTTCCTCTCCTCCATTGCTTCCTCGCTTTCTTCCTTCATTTCTTGCTCCCTTTCTTCCTCTCCTCCATTTCTTCTTCTCTTTCTTCCTTCACTTCTTCCTCCCTTTCTTCCTCTCCTCCATTTCTTTCTTTTTTTTTTCCTTCATTTCTTCCTTCCTTTCTTCCTCTCTTCCTCATTCTTCCCCTCTTTCTTCCTCCCTTTCTTCCTCCCTTTCTTCCTTCTTTTCTTCTCCCCTTTCTTCCTCCCTAGTTCGTTTAGGATCAATCTTCTTGCCAATTACGTCTCGAGAATCCAATGAGTGTGATCATCATCTTCTGCTCCTCATGAATTTAAATTGGAACCCGAAATTGGAAGCATTGCCCAATTATGCAGCAAAATCAGTTTACTGAATCAGATTGCTGCATCAGCATTTGGTCATTTGAATTCGATAACTGATATAAATTGATGAGAAATATCTGAGAACACTTTCCGGTCTTGTCTTGATATAACTCTTTTTGTGAAATAGCATAACTTAACAATTACCTAAAAAAGCTCATGTATCATGTGTATATACATATTTACATTATATATAGACATATTTATATATGTATATATATATATATATACATATATATATATATATATATATATATATATATATATATATATATGAATATTATGCACATATTTATGTATATTTGTATGTATGAATATATGTATGTTTATATACATATATATAATACATATATATATATATATATATATATATATATATATATATATATATATATATATATATATATATATATATATATACATATATTTATATATTTATGTTTTTGTGTATGTATGTATGTATGTATGTATGTATGTATGTATTATTATTATTATTATTATTATTATTATCATTATTATCATTATTATTATTATTATTATTACTATTATTATTATTATTTTTATTATTATTATCAATTGTTAATCTACAACCCTAGTTGGAAAAGCCGGATGCTATAAGCCCAAGGGCTCCAACAAGGAAAGTAGACCAGTGAGGAAAAGGAAGAAGGAAAAATTAAATATTTCAAGAAAAGTAACATTAAAATTAGTATATCCTTTATAACATATAAAATACTTTAAACAAAACAAGAGCAAGTGAAATAAGATAGAATAGTGTGCCCGAGTGTGCCCTCAAGCAAGATAACTCTAACCCAAAAGAGTGGAAGACCATGGTACAGAGGCTATGGCACTACCCAGTACTAGAGAACAATTGTTTGAATTTGGAGTGTCCTTCTCCTAAAAGAGCTGCTTACCATAGCTAAAGAGTCTCTTCTACCCTTACCAAGAGGAAAGTGGCCGCTGAACAATTACAGTGCACTAACCCCTCGGGTGAAGAAGAATTGTTTGATAATCTGTGTTGTCATATGTATGACCGAGGAGATTTAGAAAATAGGCCAGACTATTCGGTGTGTGTACACAAAGGGAAAATTAACCGTAACCAGAGAGAAGGATCCAATGTAGTACTGCCTGGCCAGTCAAAGGACCCCATAACTCTCAAGCGGTTGTATCTTATATATATATATATATATATATATATATATATATATATATATATATATATATATATATATATATATATATATATATATATATATATATATACATATATATATATATATATATATATATATATATATATATATATATATATATATATATATATATATATATATATATATGTATATATGTATATATATATACATATATATATATATATATATATATATATATATATATATATATATATATATATATATATATATATATGCATATATTTATATGTATATATATATTTATATATATAAATATATATATATATATATATATATATATATATATATCTATATCTATATATATATATACATATATATATATATATATATATATATATATATATATATATATATATATATATATATATATATATATACGTATTTATATATACATAAATGCAAAAATATGTGTGCTAAGTTGATTGACAAGCTTTCTCACACCCTTCCATAATCCCAGAAGCAATAACGTCCCCTTTCCTTTTGTCATGGATAGATTCAATATTAGGAAGAAATACAGTATATATGAATAGGAAAATTGTATCTCTTTTCTAGAATAAGAAACCCACTTTGTGCTTGGTCAAAGACTGCATCACGTTTATTAATGTTTGGAGCATTTCGGAAAGAAACTGAGATCTGATTTCATTTTTTTTTTAAAGTGTCCCTACGTATGATGTTTTTTTTTTTTTATAAGGTGACACATAGGGTCAATATTGTACAAGAAAACCTTTTTCTAGAAGTTTTTATGGTGTGGGCATAGTGGAAAGAAACCAATCAGGCTGCATGAAACGAAAAAAAAAACTCCTTATGAGTCAATGTCGTGCTGGAATTGCAAGAGACCGCGTCCAGCCCAAGGCTGGGCAATCTTAAAAGGACGCAAGCAAGACTCTTCAAAGACAGTCAGTCTCCCCTTCAGACGATAAACAACCTATCCCAAAAATTTATTCATATCCATAACAAAGAGAAGCAGCTAGACCTTCTGCCACTTTCTTTAGCCTAAAGTCCCTATGTCAGAAATATTTAATCAAATGAAGATGGCCATCAACTCTCCTTATAAGTAGGTTATTGTTCTATTTTCCAGTCGGTTTTCCCTATTTTTAATATCTTGAATTATTAGCCATTGAACTTAAAGGAGAAGGAGCAGTGGTTATCTTAGTATATAAGTTTGTGCATAAGCGTGTTGTTTATTTTTGTGTAGGTTTCTTTGTATGTTCGTTTTCCATATTTCAGTTGCTGTTGAATCCTTGTTTATTTATAGTTGAAAGACCCCTTAAGGATTCTAAGATATCATACTCCTATAGTAAATTTAGGGCCCATTAACAACTACCATTTGCAATTTATTACTTAAAATCCCATAATGATGCCAAGAAAACACCCAAGTTAGAAAACAAGGGCCTCATGGTTAACATTGACAGAGGCAATTTTAAAATCAAGCCCAGTCCTACAAACTTCCTGATCACAAGAAAATATTACTGCGAAGCATTGGAAACTGTAAGATGGCCATCATGTTCCAAGGCGTTTGTGAAAGCCAAAAGGCAAACTAGACTTTTTATCAAACAACGTTTAAAACATTCGATACCTAGAAAATGACTATGAGAGTGCAGACCTCTGCCACGGGAGCTAATTTTTCAAACCAGATTGCCTTTCCAAGAATCAGTTTAGACCGTCCGCTTATTTGAAATATGTATGATAACCTTGTGCGAACTTGGGTATAAGGTTAGGGTTAATTCGGTCGACCTTTTGCTATACCTTGACCTTGGCTTTTCACACAGGACTTCCAAAATTGAATCACTTCCGCTTCTCAACATAAAAATTAACCCTTAATTGTTTCACTACCTTATGAGTAAAATTGTGCCCAGCAAGTTGTTAGCAAACAAACAAACTGACAGGCAGGGCGAAAACATAACCTCCTCCCAACTTCGTTGACGGAGGTAATAAATGGGTTAAGGAACCAGGTGGTAACTTGTAGCCGGTTGTTCAAAAACAAACGGACAAACAGCGCTGAAAACATAACCAGCAGTATTAGATATATAATAAACAGTTTTTCTTACTGAATATGATTACACAAATCATTCTTCTTTTGTATTCCACTAATTTTCCTTCCTGTTCAACTACTCATCATTTTTCTTTTGCTTATATTCCCTTATTCATATTTTATAGTTTATTTTCTGAATAAAGAAAATATCCTCACATAAAACTAAATAGAAACCAAATACAACTTTAGACGGATATACAAAAGAGTATATATTGTTAAAAATTCCTCACTCTTTTAGGAAAAAAGTTTTTTTTCATTTGAGAATGGAACAGAATTAATATGCTTGGAGAAAGTGTTTCATGATAATACTTTCAGCCCTTTTTTCATATGCTCTTTTTTAAAGGTAAAAGAAATAAGTGAGTGCAGAAAAAAGAAGCTTGAATGTTTACTATTGATTCGTTTTTATCATCACTACAAAAAAATGAACGATAGAATAATATTAGAAAATATAAAACAGTATTCCCTTTGGTTCTTTTAAAATTATGGAAACTAGAGTATAAAGGAATAAAGAGAAAAGTAGTTCTATCAGCAATCATTTTGGAAAAACTGAGTGAATAATCTATATCACTGAAAATATTGCTTATGGAACTCTTTTCCTAGCTTTGTTGAACAAACGTTTTGCATTTAATAGCAATAATATTTACAGATTGGGCGGTACAGTCTGGGAAGATACGAATGCAAAGGATGGTCAGAATTATGAAATATCTTATGTAACATCAATATCCTGATCATGAATAAAAAGTTAAATAGACTGCAAGCTATTATTCAACAAATTAAGATAAGAGTCATCAGCTGAAGACCAGACAGTAGACAATACTCGAAACAAGGTTGAATTAAAAAATTAAAACCATTCTTCACAATAGACTGATCACCGGTGATCTTGAAAGACTTTCACCAAAAGCGAATTTTTATTGTGATTGAAGAAGAAACAGACCGAATGTGATTCTCAAATGTAAATTTGTAATCGAAAATCCAACATGAAGTTTTAAAGGAGTTGAATAGAGTCAAAGAAACATTGACATTTCACAGATTTGGATGTTAAAGAGCCACTGCCTTCTACCTACTTACAAACATACTTTGAGTTTTGTTAGGGTTCAGCTTCGTACCCCATAATTAGCACCATGCACTATCTTTAGCTATATCTCTATTAAGGGATTCAGCCACACCAGATCTACATTCAGGAGATGGAATTGATGGAAAAAGAGTAGCATCATCTGCATATGCAACAAGTTTGTTTTCGTGGCCAAGCCACATATGTGTATATAGTATGAAAAGTAATGGGCAAGGAACTTACCTTAAGGAACACCAAATACCACATTCATATACTCACTATGGTGCCCATCAACAACAATTCTATGAGGTTTAAAACAAGAGCCTCATGATTAACGCTGTCAAAAGTGGCACTAAATCAATGCCATCCATACGAACGTCCTGTACAGCATTGGAAATTGTATGAGGGGCATCATATGTTCCAAGGTCTTTTCGAAAGGTAAATTACAAACTAGGAACTATTTATTACCTTCACTGTGTCAAATTTAGATATTTTGCCAAAAGTCCTTCAAAAACTTTAGATAATATGGGAGTTCTTGAAATTGGACGGTAATCAGCAGGGCTAGAGCTACCGCAACTACATTTACCCAATGGAGTAACATTACTACTTCTCCAACAAGTGCAAGTGTAAGAAGAAACTTTTACCAACTTGCAGAAAATGGAAGACAACTTAAGTGTTAACCATTTGAGTATATATTTCCATATCCATGAAGATCAATCAAGTGTTCAAATTTCACGGGACCAAAACGCTAAACTAGTTAGTTTAACTTCAGGAAAACTGGAATGATGAAGATCGAGTTGTTTCGCATTACTTTATTACTTTGCTTACTACCAAAAACATCAGCCAAAAATGTTGCCTTTCCCTTTGGACAGTGAGTGACAGAGCCATCTTGTTTAAATAAATGAGGAACTGTTAGTCTTTTACCTATACCATAATTGTTAATATGTAATATGAAGAATAGCAATCGAGTGCCTATTCTTCTATCTTTCATTTAGTATATGAAAATAATGATTACACATCGTAATTTCATGGAAGACTATGATAGCACTAATTTTTCTTTATAATGGCAAAATTGGCAGAAATATTTTTGTGAGTCACCTAAAAAATATCCACGTATAGAGTCTGCAAAATTCCAAAAATGGCCAAGCAATGTGCATTTTAAAGTGACCTAGTTTATGAAAAATGACGCCAGTATTTGACGGCAAAAGGTATCCATTGAACCTTCAAAATGGGCCTTTGGTTCTTCTTTAAAAAAATGTTCCTGGTTGGAGACACTCTTTCCACACAGGTGTATCCACCAGCCATCGTTTCACTGGGGTCTGAAGCATCATTGGTCGGGAGCCAGTGATCTGCCATCCCATCTTGTTACAATAGAAGAGGAGGTACAGTACAATCTTACCTGGTGGCTGTTAGTGCATCCAGTGAACGGGGAAGATTTAATGACTAATTCCAAAACACGGCCAGTAATTGGTTGGTAGATTGGATGAACCCTGTTTCTATGTCACTTTGTCTCTCTCTTAGAAATTTATTTTATCAGATAGTACTTTTTTTTACCGAATATATTCGCCTTCTTACTTCAATGTTATTACAGTATATATCTCCTCCTTGAAGGTTGATAATCTTTTTCTCTCTCTCTCTCTCTCTCTCTCTCTCTCTCTCTCTCTCTCTCTCTCTCTCTCTCTCCATCCTTTTTGACATATGATGGATAAATATCATTGGACTGATCTTCGTGCTAATTTGATTTATTACTTGCAACCTGACTCACGGTGGATGATTTTGATCTCCCAAATAATCCTTTTCTTGTTTTTATTATTGCACTCATCAAAGACCTGTGATGCTGCAACCAAAACAGATAATATAGAAGTTAAATCATACAAATTTATATATTATACGTAAGGTATTACTTCATATAAAGGAGTATATTACGTAGTATGGCTGTTCCCTCTTCCTATACAGATATGTTATAATTATTTTTTAACTCTTACCAAGAAAATATAAAGTTTACACGTTCATATTCATAAATACATGATTATAATATAAACATTTATACTTTAATATTGGTTTTCCCGATGTGGTTTATAATACATCCTTTACATTTACTAAAATTAGCCACTCACGTGAATACTTACATAACATAATAAAATAAGACTAGCTGATAATGCAATAAGTAACGATTACTACAATGTATATATTTTAAACTTCAATTATCATTTAGGAATTTCTCATTTACACTAATTATACTGATTTTTCTTGAAATTAACATATTTCTTTAGGAAAATGTAAAAGAAACATCCTCGAGTGACTTTAACAATATAAATCTTGTCTTGAATACTCTACATTTAATGAAGGAAATCAGCCTTATCTCATCTGCTAGAGAGGCATCATCATTGAGCTCTGCTTTTTCAGACTTGCAAGGAAGGACATATCCTGCCACTATTATTCTTTGTACCATTCAAAGGCAAAAAAGGCTTTACGTTCGTCCTTAAATGAACCCTATTAGATTTGAGAAATCTACAACCAATATAGACATTGCTGTCTTTGGTTGAGGGCACACTCGGGCACGCTGTTCCATCTTATTTCTCTTCCTTTTTTTATTGTTTTTTTAAGTTTTTATAGTTTATATAACATAAAAGTTCTAATTTGATATTGTTACTGTTCTTAAGATATTTTATTTTGATTGTTTATTACCTATTTTGTAGTTTATTTATTTCCTTGGTTCCTTTCCTCACTGGGCCATGTTCCCGGTGGGAATTCTTGGGCTTTGAGCATCAGGCTTTTCTAACTACTCGGGCCCGCTCTTCTATCTAATTTCTCTTCCTCTTGTTTTGTTTTTATGAAGTTTTTATAGTTTATATAACGTGAAAGTTCTCATTTGATATTTTTACAGTTCTTAAGATATTTTATTTTGATTGTTTATTACCTCTTTTGTAGTTTATTTATTTCCTTGGTTCATTTCCTCACTGGGCTATTTTCCCGGTTGGAACCCTTGGGCTTATAGCATCTTGCATCTCGAACTAGGTTTATAGCATAGCTTATAATAGTGATACTACTGTGTGCATGCCAGAAGGAACGCACTTTGCGTTGGTGCTCGTTGTTAGGCGTGGTTTAGCATAGTGAACTTATTGGTGAAATTCACGAACATTCTAGCCATGGCCATTTGCTGCTTATTTATTCTATATTAAGTGAACGGGTTCTTCAAGAGACTTGTTTGAATATGTTCAGCTCAGCATCAATAATAATAATAATAATAATAATAATAACAATAATAATAATAATAATAATAATAATAATGATAATGATTATCATTACTATTATTATCATTATTAATTTTATTATTATTATTATCATTATAATAATAACAATAATAATAATAATAATAATAATATAATAATAATAATAATGATATTAATAATAATATTAATAATAATAATAATAGTTATATATATATATATATATATATATATATATATATATATATATATATATATATATATATATATATATATATATATATATTTTTTGGGGGGGCTCAAGCCATGTCGTCCTGATGGAAGTTCTTAAGGTAGCTTCTAAAGGATATATTATATACTACAGTGATATTCCCAGAGAATTACCCTTCGGGTCCCAGAATTCTAACTCCTGGAGCAAATATCCTTATATTTTCTCAAGGATATCGCGTATATCAGAGGATGTATTCTTGACACGTCACATAGCAATCTTCGCCCCGAACAGTATTAACGCTTCGAGGGGGGGACGTGGCAAAAGAATAGAAGGGGGCCGTAACAAGGTTACCCCTGTTCCCGTACTACTATTGACAACCACCCCAGCGCTATTCCCAGGATGGCTGACATTCCTAATTTTGTAGCGATTTCGCTTAGTGGTGTACCCTCTTGATCTAACTTTTCAATCGATTTTCAAGGATTTATTATGCATTTTCCGACTTCTTTCGTCTTCGGAAAGTTGAGTATTGGGTCTTTACAATGAATAGTTTTTTAGCTTCCTAATTTATTGTGTTTAGAGCTAGCCTGTAGCGGAGGCGCTATGAGCGCTGTCGTTCGTTGGGCATGTTATTTAGTTAGCAGAACGACCTCCTGGTTTTTAAATAGCTTCATATTTCATTAATTAATTATTTTATTATGTAGCTATTTAGGCAATATATTCTTGTAAAGATATTTACAGTGTGCAAATATTTCCTTTCCATGTCGATCGTATAGTTAGAGTCTCGGTGAGTTAGGTAACCAAGATCTTGTCTCGCCTAGGTTTCTATCCTAGGCGTGTTATTATACGTTAGACACTCCCCGGTTACCCTTGTGTACGGTGATTTCAATTAGGCAGAGATAGATATCTCTTTTAATTGGATGAACTTTACCCCTCTCAAAAAGGGAGTTTCAAGGGTAATCCCTCTTCCCTCTGAGCGTAGCCTCTGGCTACAACCTTAGCGGGTCGGCCTCGAATTTTTAATTCAGGCATGACTTTCCTACGGTTTTTTCTGGCCTTCCTCCCTAACCGCAGATGCAGGTTTTGGGGTTTAGGCCAGAATCTCAGAGTTTTTAGTCTGTGGTCGGTAGCTACCTGGCAAGTTAAATAGAATTCTTTTGCTACGTTAGGCTACCGACATAGGAGGCTAGATCTCCCTAGGCCACTCCTGAAGGGTCTCTACGATATGACCTTTCTTCCTGTGACCTAGCAGACTAGTCCTGTGTTAGTGGACACTAGGCTGAGGAATAGATTCTTCTTATGTTTAGGGGACACTGGCACTTCAACCCGGTTTCCTTTCCTTTCAAGGTGGTGGCGAGGGTGCTACCATCCTCTTATTTGTATTAATCTATCCCTAGGCTAAGGAATAGAATTCTTTAGCCGCCTGGGATAGTTCTAATACAGAAACGGAGTTGTTAGGTGGGGCAGGACAGGCTAAGAACGGCTCCTGCTGTACCTTTCACAGGACCCTCTTTCCCTTCCTTCTGTCCCTTTATGTTGGCGATCTCGGCAACCTTACTGTTACCGGTGGGTTGCCGGGATCAACGAGACTCCCTCTCTTTCAGTTGATAGCTGCCGGCCGGCAGTCTTAACATCTGTCGGCCGGCAGTAATGACAGCTGTGAGCTGCCGGCCATTTTTGTTGCCGGCCGGCAGTAAAGGCTACTGCCGGCCGTCAGTAGAGACTGCTGCCGGCCGGCAGTCATGGTGACTGCTGGCAGGTAACTAGGGCAGCTGCCGGCCGGCAGCTGCTGGCCATGTTGGCTGTAAGTGGGAAGTTCCTTCTGTTTATAAAGGTTCTTCAGTTCTTTCTTGAACTGCTAGCAACAGTGGCTACTGCCGGGATGCTGCCTACCAGGCCGGCACAGAATGGTGCCTGCTCAACCGGCAGCATGCCGACTGTACTAGTACTGCCGGCCGGCAAGGTTTAGACAGATCCTTGCCGGCGTCAGTACTGTAGCTAGATGGAAGCTTGAATTTTATATTCTCCCCTTCCATTTGAACCTTCTTTCTGGAGAAGGTAGTAATAGTAGACTTTTACATCCCTTTCACTGTACAGTATATATATATAGTATTAGGTAGCCTGTTCTCCATGCTATCTCTGTTTCTTTTAGCTAGCAGGTTAGAAGTGCTAGCATTAGCTAGCTATGCTGACGATATGCTGGCTGTACTACAGTATATGTTTATACAGGTAGTTAGTATTTTACAGTATAGGATATACTGCAAATAGAAAGCTTCTGTATATTCTATGCTAGTAATGCTTTTCCAATATATTTGAAATTCTACCCAAATATTTGTGAAACCCAATCTCATATTGAAAGAATTTAATTCTTCAATATTCTGATTAGTAATCAGTCTTCATATTACCCTGCAATATTAAAATTTTAAGGACTGGAGATTACACTCCTAACCCTTAAAGGGCAGAGCCCTTATCCTCGAGTCTCCATGATTAGGAAACTCTATGTTTTAATTTTGTAAGGGGGGTCACAGCAAATAAGTTGGGTGGGATATATACAAATATATGTTTTTCCTTTCCATAGTATATATAATTATACAGTAGCCAGTATATTGCAATATAGTGCATACTGCAAATAGAAAACTACGATATGATTATACAGTAACTATTTCTAGCATATCTTGGGTATCCTCATGTGAGCTGTACCAACCGTGTGTCACACAATTGTACATAATTATTTTGTATATATTATGCTTGTATCTGCGCTCTTCCCTCGCACAAAAAAGAACCTGAATGATCATGTCTCCGGTTTGCTCTGTAACATTGTCTGTCTCTCGAACAGGTTATGTCCTGTTGCCTTGAGGTTTTGTATATAAGGGAGACTGTTCCTTAATAAACAACTCAGTTGATTGCTTCCTGCCTTTGAGTTCACAACCCTCTCTCGGCACCGTCACATTGGTGACCCCGGAAGTCGACTCGCTCCCACTGCCTTTCACCCCCACCTCCCTCGCCCCTCCATCGTTGGTACTATGACGGACTCTACTAGAGCAGTTGCCGCTGCGGCCGCCCCATTGAAACTTTCACCGTTCGCCAGCGGAGAGACATTTGCTTGGTTTCAGCGCGCAGAAGTCCAGTTTTGCATCAACGGCGTGACTCGCTCAACCACCAAAGCAGATTATGTTCTCGCGGCGATACCCGAAGACACCTTCCCGGAAATATCCGACTGGCTTTGTGAACAAGGAGAAACGCCAATAGCGTATGACGACCTCAAAACATACCTTCTGCAGCAGTACTCGCCGTCACCAGCCACCCGTGTAGCAAAGCTTTTTCAGCTCTCGCAACAACCGTTGGGGGACCAAAGGGCTTCGCTTGCCCTCAGGGAAGTGACCAGTATCGCTCGCCTTCAACCTGCCGCAGACGGCTCTCCTCGTGAGGTGAACCTACTTCGTGCCCTTTGGATACCCGGACCTATACGCGCTGCCATACCCGATGTCGATAGTTTACCCATAAAGGACTTGATGACCAAAGCCGACGCCCTTATGGACAACCACTTCAAGACCTCCATCAACGCCTCCACCCCTGACGAAGAGGATACCTATTCAACGTCAACTGAAGCTGTTATGAATGCCGTAGGACATACACGCCCACACCGTGACGTGCCGAAGCAGAGACAAAGCCGCCCACCACCCACCAATCGCTCGCGCCCCAATAAACGACTTCTACAGCCACTTACTACCTCCCATCCGCCGCAGTTTTGCTACTACCACTTCAGATTCGGGGCAACTGCGAAGAAATGTGCCGAGGATTGTCAGTGGCCAAAAAACGTGTAAGTAGGCCATCGCTCGTGGCGGTGGCCTCCCGTGTTTCTAATCTTTTCTTTTTACAGGATGCAGGAACGGGCGAGCGATTTTTGGTAGTCACGGGTGTTTGTCGTTCTCTTTTGCCAAGGAAACTCTTCAAGACACGACGTAGTCTGTCTACATCTGCCGACGTCCGCTTGGTAGCTGCCAACGGATCTGCGATGCCCACCTATGGTTACGAGAACCTCACATTATCGTTCGGAAACGGTAAATTCCATTGGAAGTTTCTCGTTACTGACGTCACCATGCCAATCCTCGGTGCGGATTTCCTCTCTCATTTCCACCATCTGGTCGATGTCGCCTACCGACGATTGGTCAACGTAGACTCGTACTTGTCGACACCTCTTCAACCCACCCCCTCTAACCTTGCTCTCCACATTAGCGCACCCACGGATGCCTACACCCACCTCTTCACGTCGTACCCAGAAGTTTTCCGTCCAGAACTTCACCAAACGCCCACGGTTCCTGCCAAGCACGGTATTTATCACCATATCAAGTCGACGGGACCCCCAGTCTTTCAAAAATTCAGACGTCTGGCACCGGAACGATTGGCAGCCGCCAAACAGACGTTCGCCGAAATGGAGGAAATGGGCCTTTGCCAAAAGGCCTCCAGCCCATGGTCATCACCATTATACATCGTTCTGAAGAAAGACGGCTCCCTCCGTCCGTGCGAGGATTACAGGCGCCTGAACATGCAAACAGAACCGGATCACTACCCCCTCCCAAACATTGCCGACGTGACCTCCTACCTGCACAAAGCAAAGGTTTTCTCTACGCTTGATCTCCTGAAGGGGTATTATCAGGTGCCTATGAACACAGAAGACATCCCCAAGAAAGCCATCACCACTTCGTTTGGTACACACACCTTCAATTACTCCTGTTTTGGCCTTCGTAATACTGGGGCCACGTTTCAACGTCTCATGGATGGCATCTTAGGGGACCTCCCTTTCTGGGTATGTTATGTGGACGACATACTTGTGTTCTCCTCCCCAAAAGAGGAACACCTCCGTCACCTGCGCATCGTGCTCGACCGCCTGCAACAAAACGGCCTTGTAGTCCGGTACGACAAGTGTACCTTTGGCGCCAACGAAGTGTCGTTCTTAGGGCACCGCATCACTCCTGAAGGTGTCCACCCCCTCCCTGAGAAGGTAGCAGCCGTTCAGAACTTCCCCGTGCCTTCGACCGTCAAAGCTCTGCAGGAATTCTTGGGCATGATCAACTATTATCACCGTTTTCTGCCAGCCAATGCCGCCACTCTTGCTCCCCTCTACGCCTCCCTCAAGGGCAAGCCGAAGGACCTGAAGTGGGGTCCCCTTCAAGGAGCAGCCTTCTGCAATGCAAAGAAGGCCCTATCAACTGCTGCGGCTCTCACTTTTCCTAGCCCACACGCCCCTCTCCTTCTCTCCACCGATGCCAGCGACGTCGCTATTGGTGCAGTACTCGAGCAGGTGGTCAAAGGCTCGCCCCGTCCATTGGCCTTCTTCAGCAGAAAACTGTCCAAGGCAGAATCTGGTTATTCTACCTTCGATCGAGAATTGCTGGCGGTGCACTTGGCTGTCCGTCACTTTCGCCATTTCTTAGAAGGTACGCCCTTCGTCATTCGCACAGACCACATGCCTCTGGTGCACGCCTTCACTCGACAGTCTGACGCCTGGTCCGCCCGTCAACGCCGACATCTCTCCGCCGTGGCTGAATACAATTGCACCCTCCAATATGTCCCTGGGAAAATGAATCCCGTTGCCGATGCCCTGTCAAGAAACACGTTGGCTGCCGTTCAACTGGGATTGGATTACAACGCCCTGGCTGAAGCCCAACGACAGGATCCAGAGTATCAAGCTTGTAGGACATCCTGCACGGCCCTCCGTTGGGAAGACTTTCCCCTCGAAGACTCCAACACCACTCTCCTCTGTGACGTCAGTACTGGTAGACCGCGACCGTGGATTCCTGCTCCCATGCGCCGACAGGTGTTTGATTTCATTCACGGCCTTTCACATCCCTCGTGCCGTTCTACTGCACAGCTGCTGAAGGCAAAGTTCATTTGGCACGGCATTTCTAAGGATGCTAAGGATTGGGTCCGCGCCTGTACTTCTTGCCAAACTTCCAAAGTACACCGACACACGGATTCAGGAGTGGGCACCTTTCCTCAACCTCAGCGTCGTTTTGCACACATTCACGTCGACGTTGTAGGCCCCCTACCCACATCACAAGGACATCGTTACCTGTTTACCGTCATCGACCGCTCCACTCGTTGGCCTGAAGACATTCCCATGGAAACTGCAACGTCCGCCTCATGTACAGCTGCATTACTCTCTGGATGGATTTCAAGATTCGGTATCCCTGAGCATATTACTTCTGACAGGAGAACCACTTTCACCTCTCAATTGTGGACGTCATTAGCGAATCTCCTGGGCATCACCCTACATCAGACAACGGCCTATAACCCTGCTGCCAATGGAATGGTTGAACCTTTTCATCGCACCCTCAAAGCTGCTTTGATGTCCCGCTGCAAGGATTGCAATTGGTTTACTCAGCTTCTCTGGGTCCTCCTGGGACTAAGGACCACTCCTAAAGACGCCCTTGACGTCTCGGCAGCTGAAATGGTGTATGGCGACCCGTTGGTCGTCCCTGCCGAATTTTTTCCTTCTACAACCTCCTCCGACGATCTCCAGCGCATACGTCACGTCGTGGGAAAATTTACTCTGTGCCGCCAGACTTACAAGCACCCAGCGAAGCATCACTTACCAACGGACTTGCACTCTGCAACGCACGTCTTCCTGCGCAACAACACCAGCAAGCCACCACTAACGCCCCCTTTCACGGGCCCTTTCCTTGTGATCCGACGCAGTCCGAAAGCATTCCTCCTAAACATTCGGGGCAAAGAAGACTGGGTCTCCATTGATTGTCTAAAACCTGCTTATCTTCTGCCAGATGACCCGCCTACAGTTCGCCTCTCTAGATCAGGGCGCCCTATCTAACATGTACAGTATGTCATTTTTAGGGGGGGAGCCATGTACCAACCATGTGTCACACAATTGTACATAATTATTTTTTATATATTATGCTTGTATCTGCGCTCTTCCCTCGCACTAAAAAGAACCTGAATGATCATGTCTCCGGTTTGCTCTGTAACATTGTCTGTCTCTCGAACAGGTTATGTCCTGTTACCTTGAGGTTTTGTATATAAAGGAGAGTGTTCCTTAATAAACAACTCAGTTGATTGCTTCCTGCCTTTGAGTTCACAACCCTCTCTCGGCACCGTCACAGAGCTTATGCTGCAGCCGCTCTTACATTGAAGAAATAAGGTTTCTTCATTAAGCTGACTGAGAAATCGGTCTTCCATACCCCACAGTATTTAGTATGAAAGGGACAGTGAAGTATACACTTCCCTATCCCTAGGGTTGGAAAACCCCTTTTTCAGTTGAAATTACCTCGAAAGGAAATTCCTATCACTTAATACTAAGGGGAGGTACCAGCATTTGCTTGCAAGGGACACACAAGTATGTGTCTCCTACTATCCCTTTATAGCTTGCTATCCTAAGCTATTCTGTCAGGATATGACTTTTGATTTATTGATTATCAGTGAGTTAATCAATCGTATACTCATTTTGTTTTCCTTTCTTTACAGGAGGAACGCCAGATGTCATGTGTTGCAGTCTTCTGCAAAACTAAGAGTAAGTGTTTTTACGGACATAATGCATGCAGGTTTCATGCCCCCTGCAATCTTATTTCCGGTCATCTGCAGTATTGGAACCCACAGGCCTGCAAAGTATGTTGAGCCCTATTGTCCGAAGGTTTCAAGAATCCCAAGTTGGTGGAAACTAGGGATGCTGCTCGTTTCAAACTACGCAACTGGGTGAGAGGCTTTCAGAAAATCTCTCCGGGACCTTACCTGCCTAATGACAAGATGCGTAGGTTACTATTTCCAACAGCAAGTAAGGAAATAGTGGTACCCCACACACGAGGTACGTTTCCCGATGGCCAGATAACCTTCGGGAAAGAGGGCAAAAAGCGCCCACGGGAAGAAGGGGAGAATGTCGGGTTGGAATTGCCTCCGTCCCAACAGGCTCATGAGCCAACGACATCGATACCTCCGCCTTCTATCCCTCTTTTAGATGAAATGAACCAGTTATGGGCCCAAGTCAAGAATCTAGTAGAAAATTTGTGCAAACAGAGCACAAAGCAGGAAGCGAAATGCAAGGTTGAGCTTGGTAAAGCTCCACTTGTCGCTCCTAGAGGGTCGTACAAAAGACTCGTAGATCAAGACCTTCTGACATGCTCCACAACCAATCCCTGGAGGTTTGCGGAGCTAATGCTGATTTTAAACGGCAAACTCTACATATTGGAGAAGATGGGTGCTGTTCCTTTGGACAAAATCCAGTTCTGGCTAAGCTTTGACTCTTTCCCGAACTGTTTCATTAGACTGAAGGATGAATCAACATCAGGAAAAGGAACGGAATCAAAGGAGGTTATGATTCTTGACAATGATAAAGCACAGGCTATCCTATCAAGCTGCATAGAATAGGCGGGTTACTCGGTGTAGAAGGTATCCACACCGGGTAACAAGCACTCTTCCTTCCTTTCTCCTGCTTCAATTTCATTCCCCTTTACGGAGAAGGCTTTCAAATATGTCCCTGAGGCAATAGAGACAGGTAAACCGTGTCCTACACTCAAAGAGTGCGAGCCTCTGTCACTAGCATTTCCCAGACAGGAGAAGAACTGGAAGGAGGCCCATTTCACCTTTTCAGTAGGAAGACTTGAGGCGGATATCGCCAGTCGACAATTTCCAAAATTATCTGAGTTTCTCTTACAGGGCGAACAAGAAACAAAGGAGAGACTTGCGGCCTCCTTATCTCTACAGAACTACATAGAGTTCTGTTCGGCTCATCAAGATACCCCAGACATGCTTAAGGTTTCAGCCAAAATTCATATGGCTACTTTGGTAAAAGACCTTTATGCCTTTATAAAGGCTAGAAGATCATGTAGGGAGTTTGTGTTAGCTAACGCAACAGCGAAACACGATACAAGAAAGCTAACATCTTCCAACATCTGGGGTAAAGACCTCTTTCCTGACAAGGTAGTTAAGGAAGCGATTAAGAACGCCTCTACAGAGAAAGTAGGACTTCTCCAAAAGGGGGGCATCCTTTCAAAAAGAGAATCTTCTAAGGTTGTGGGTCCCCAACCTAAAAGGAAGATGGAGAGGTCTGGACATCCATTTCGAGCAGTTCAACAACGATCCACAGTTGTAGTGACCGAGACATCACAGACAGATGGTCGAAAAAAGATTCCTACTGTCGAAGCATAGGAATGCTTCTAGTAGGAGGGAGATTCCTTTAGGATCGCTGGACCTTCGATCCTTGGGTCCATGGCCTAATCAAGATGGGACTAAGTTGAGAGGTGGAGATATCTCTACCACCATTTCCTCTACTCCTCCGATTATCCAAAACCCTCCTGGAGGAGTTTACCTGAGAGCTCTAGAGCATACAGGTGGTAAGGAAACTTTAGTCCACTGAATTACAGGGAAGGCCGTTATGTGTTTACGAGAAGGACTCAAAAAAATTCAGAGTCATTCAGGACTTATCGCCACTCAACTATTCTAAATGGAACAACGAGTCCAGGAGGTTTATCCTCCTGAACATAAGGACCCGCTGCAGAAAAGGGTGACTATAGTCTTACCAGACCTGAAAGTCATCTATCGGCAGCTTCCAGTCAATCACCCTTTCCCCTCCTATCTAAGATTCAGGTTACACAAAGTAACGTACTTCCTAGGAAAGATACTCGTCAGACTAGACAGAGTCTTAGCTGCCTTCATGAAATTGGCAGACACAGTCATGCAATGTTTAAGCCTAAGAAAGGTTCAGGCAACGTTGTTCCTGGACAAGAGTCTGGGGTGGGCAGCACCCAAGGTGGCTGGTCTATGTACATCCGAAGAAATGATCTGGGCCCCGGAACATCGTGGATGAAAGATAAATTTAAGATTCCCAAAACGAGATCTGGGAGGAACCCTGTTCTCTCTCCAGTTTGCAATAAAGGTAGGCCCTGTGCTAAGAGCATGGCAGCAAGATGCGCTGGGAACCTGGAAAAAACAAGCATCAAACGCTCGAGAAGGCTTAAAAAGATCGATAGCGGTCCTTCCTTAATCGCTTCCCTAACAAAGGTCAAAGCCCGAAAATCCCAAGACCATGTTGGTCCAGTCATGAACAGGGAAACTCTCTTCAAGCAGATCAGATTTTCTACAGCTGATCTGGGACTCCGAAGCGATAACGAGAAGCTGCAATCGACGATGCTAGGAAACGTCTCATACAGTTTAAGTGTAGTTAGCCATCCCTTACCTAAAGAGAGGGCACATGTCAGCAGTTCACATACAACCAATCCGCAATGTGATAGCGGATGCTCTACTCAGGCTCAGGCCGATAGAGTTAGAATGGTCCACGGACGCAGACCTATTCTCTCCCAGATGGGAACAAGTCCCCGAACTGCAATCCGACCTCTTCATTGCGAGCGCTGTCAAGGAACTACCTTGATATGTAGCCCCATACGAGGATCCTCTAATTTATATGATAAACATCTTGTCTCTGAAACGGAAGGGATAGACTTAAAATTTCCAGTTCATCCCGTCCAATTACCTGCTGAGAGTCCTCAACATGCTGAGATCCTTCCAGGCGGGACAACTCCAGAAGGTTCAGAGATAAGTTGCCTTCAATTTATTATAGAGAACCCAAACCCTTCATTGCATGATTTTCTTGCCCTGGTGGTTAAGAAAAGATTTGGGATCTCAAAAGGCAATATAGAATTCTTAGAGGAATACAAGTCTAAGTCAACTAGAAGACAATATGAGTCATCATGGAAAAAGTGGGTTGCTTTCGTAAAAGCAAAAGGACCGAGAGAGATTTCAATGAACTTCTGCATGTCCTTCTTTATCCATCTTCATAACCAGGGTTTGGCGGCCAACACGATAACTACGTGCAAGTCAGCCTTAACTAGACCTCTTCTATATGCCTTTCAAGTAGACTTGGCGAACAAGATCTTTAATAAGATCCCGAAGGCATGTGCGAGGCTTAGGCCTGCTGCACCTCCAAAGCCCATCTCTTGGTCTTTGGACAAGGTCCTACATTATGCCTCATCCTTGAACAATGAAGATTGTTCGCTTAAGGATCTAACCCAAAAGGTTATTTTTCTGTTCGCTATAGCCTCAGGGGCTAGAGTTAGTGAAATAGTGGCCCTCTCTAGGGATGAGGGCCACATTCAGTTCTCAGAAACAAGAGAACTGAATCTCTTCCCTGATCCATCCTTTCTCGCTAAGAATGAGCTACCCACCAAAAGGTGGGGTCCCTGGAGAATCTCTCCTCTGATGGAAGATGTCTCTCTATGTCCGGTAGAGTGTCTGAAGGTCTATCTTCGTAGAACTTCAGACTTCAGGGGAGGACAGCTCTTTAAAGGAGAAACCTCTGGATCGCATTTATCCCTAAAACAACTGAGGGCGAAGCTCACCTACTTTATTAGTAGAGCGGATCCTGACAGTACTCCCGCAGGTCATGGTCCGAGAAAGATTGCTTCATCACTGAACTTCTTTCAGTATATGGTCTTTGAGCGTCTTCGTTCATACACTGGATGGAAATCATCCAGAGTGTTCTACAAACACTATGCGAAACAGGTACATGAACTGAAACACTATGTAGTGGCGGCAGGTAGCGTATTAAAACCTGCCTCCTGATTACTGTTATAGACACTCAATGGTTTGGTCTTCATATGTACTCGCACATATACTGGGTGAGAATCATCCACTGTGTTCTACAAACACTATGCTAATCAAGTCCATGATCTGATGCAGTATGTGGTGAAGTCGGGTAGAATACTTAACCCGCCGTCTAATTCTACGATGAACAGCTAATTGACTGGGACTATCAATTAAAGGGAAAAGAGGTCATCCCTCTTAGGGTGTGACCTCCTTTGATCAAGTGTTACCATGGTGACACTAGCTCTGTTCAAAATCCCAGGTGTGGAATTATATAGATGGCACTAGTGCCGGTATACATAGTACACAGTGCCGATAAAAGTAACCAGTACAGGTATTTTGAAGAGAATTTGTCTTTAATTCTCTTCAATCTGAGAGTGGCACTCATCATTTCTTGCTTCCCAAGAAAGAAAGATAATCTCTGTACAGGTTACATGTATAGTTCCGTTATTATGCTACATTCATTTTACTTACATGTAAACGTCTATTAGAATGTAATTGCGTCCTAACTCGCCCGACAATTGCATGTTTAAAGTCCAGAGTATGTACTCTTATATATTTGTATGCTCACAAACAATGGAAAATAAGAAACACTGTTAAGTATTTGGTAATTTTCACAAACTACGAGACGGTTTGTTCATCTGGTGTATTCTTATGTTTGTCCATACAATGTATGCTTACCTTCTACCATCTAGAATGACTCTTTCCTGTAGGGGGCAGGAAGCACTAACATCGGAGATGATTAGTGATGACGGATAACGGTAACGTCATTTGTCTCGATTGATCCAAATGATCATAGAAAGGTTGTCCCAAGGTTAAGGCACTGATGAAAATCCACAGATATATTGATGCTCTGGTATACTTCCATCAGGACGACATGGCTTGAGCCCAAAAAATGGATTTTGAGCGAAGCAAAAAATCTATTTTTGGGTGAGATCGCCATGTCGTCCTGATGGACTCACCCTTCTTTCTTAAAAGAAAATATCTTCACAGTTCCCTCCCTGACCTACTGTATCTGTAGCTCCACGCTCAATGCTACAAGGAATGTCCGCCATCCTGGGAATGGCGGTGGGGTGGTTGTCAATAGTAGTACGGGAACGGGGGTAACCTTGTTACGGCCCCTTCTATTCTTTTGCCACGTCCCCCCCTCGAAGCGTTAATACTGTTCGGGACGAAGATTGCTATGTGACTTGTCAAGAATACGTCCTCTGATATATGCGATATCCTTGAGAAAATTTAAGGATATTCGCTCCAGGAGTTAGAATTCTGGGACCCGAAGGGTAATTCTCTGGGAATATCACTGTAGTATATAATATATCCTTTAGAAGCTACCTTAGGAACTTCCATCAGGACGACATGGCGATCTCACCCAGAAATAAATTTTTCGCTTTGCTCAAAATCCGTTATATATATATATATATATATATATATATATATATATATATATATATATATATATATATATATATATATATATATATATTTACAGGTATATATTGTTTTGTAAATAGAAATGCCTTTGAAAATCTTGGTTTTTTATAACCAATGTAGTATCATCAAGTCTATGGAATATTTCTCAATTTGTGAGGTTTTTATCATCATACCTTATCACCATAGTTTAAAACCAAAGGCAAATAACATAATCATCAACTAAAACATTAGATATTTGTTATATGAAATCTATAAACTAGACGTAATTAAAAACATAAAAGCCGTTAAAGATTTAGAAATGAAAAACAAATGATAGATATAACAAATCGTAATTAAGAACATAGTACGCTTAGAGAACTGATAGCTCTAACTTGATCGATAATGGGAATGAGTTTATAGCAAAGAATCAACATTGTTAACCTGCTTTTGGTAAATTGCTCAAGTAGTATAAATTGTAATTAGTCACATAAGAATCATCCAAAAAAAAAAATAAGATTTTGTTACTACAATTTGCTATCAAATGTCAGAGTTTCGCATCTAAGGGTGTTTCCTCATAGAAAAAAAAGAAAAAAAAGAAACGCTCTTATGTCCCTGGTATATGTAATAATGCACACTTTATAGAGGATTGGTATCTAATATTGGGTTTATGATTAGCTAACAGCGTATTTGCTGCAGGCATGAATATATTTTGGTTAAATTTGGGGTTTTTAATTCTGTGGCTGAGTTCCACCTCTTAGCTTTTAGAATATTTGAATTTGTATTTTACATTTAATTACAACAACTTAAAGCCTAAATATCAGAATTTTCAATATAATCCGGGTGTCTTTGCTTCTTGTCAAAAGATGGCAGCACAAGTCCTTTGTTTCATTCATGTGAATGATTCCATCCAAATGGTTAAGATTGATGAATGGATACTTATGTAGAAATGTATAAAATACAAATTACATTTAGTGCTTATTATGTAGGATATTTTTGGGCTCAAGCCATGTCGTGCTGATGGAAGTTCCTTCATTAGTAGCTTCCTAGGTTATATGTGACTAAAGTGATATATCCCACAGAATTTACCGAAGGTACCCAGAATTCTAACTCCTGGAGCGAATATCCCTTAAAATTTTAAGAAGGGATATCGCATAAGGACGTAATGGCACACCTCATAGCAATCTGCACCACAGATAGAGTTTTACGTTGGAGGAGGTGCGGCAAAAATAAAAGGGGGGTCCTTCAAAGGCCATCCCCGTTCCCTACTACTATAGATAGTACAACAGCGCCATCCCTACGATAGTGGCCATTCCATTTATTGTAGCAATTTCGCTCGGTGGTATTTTCCTGTGATGGAATTTTTTGATTGTTCAAAAGGATTATTATTATCTTTCTTCATCATCTTCCGCCTTTGGAAAGTTGAGTATCGGGTCTTTACTTTGAATATGTTTTAGCTCCTGTTTCACAATGAAATTAAGTATTTATTGTGTTTTAGAGCTAGGCCAGTTACTGGGTGCCGTCGTTCTTAGGCATGCGTTATTTAGTTAGCGGAACGACTTCCAGTTTTTAAATAGCTTTACTTAATTCTTGTAATTATTTAGCTATTTAGGCATTTATTCTTGTGAAGATTCAATTATGCGCATAATTATTTCCATTTTCCTCTGTCGTTCGTATAGTTAGAGTTTCGGTGATTTAGGTAACCGAGAACTCGTCTAGCCTAATTAACCTATCCTAGACATTTTCTATACGTTCGACATTCCCCGATTACCCTTGTGTTTCGTTTTCATCCTTTGGAGACTGATACCTCCTAGAATGTTATGAAACTTCTCACGTCTCTTTGGAGACTTAAGGGTAATTCCTTTCCCTCTGAGTGTAGCCTCAGGCTACAACCCTAGTAGCCGTGCCTGAATTTTATTCAGACATGGCTAATCTGGGGTTTGGTTTCTGCCTATTCCCTTAACCTTTGGTTGTGGATATACCAGCAGGGTTTGGGATTTAGTCAGAATCTCAGAGTATTTAGTCTTATGTCGACGACCTGCCTGCAGGGTGAGTTGGTTGTAGGATACCTTTATTCCCCTGCCGACAAGGTTGCCGACAATGGAGGTTAGCCCTCCATAGTCGCATTAGAGTTATGGTATTATACCATCTTCTCCTTGCGACTAAAAGACTAGTCCTGTGTCACAGTTCCCTGGGCTAAGAGTAATTTTCTTTTAGCCTAGGATAACGTGGCACTGGAACCCTGTTTCTCCCTTGTTGAGAGGAGGCGGCAGTGCCGCCACCCCCTTAACTGTGTCGGCAGTCTCTGGGCTGGAGAACTGAGTCTCTCCTGGCACCTGGATTCTGTTGATACCTATACAGAAACAGAGTTCCTTTTATAGGTGGTAGGACTGACAAGTGTGTCAGTTCCTTTCACAGAGATTACAGGACCCTTTTCCCCTACCCCTCTATCCTTTTTGATGATTGATCCATTGTCTTTTTAGGCTGACATCCTGCAACCTTACCATTGCGGTAGGGTGCTGGAGGCAGCCAGACTCCCTCTCCTATCTTGGCTGGCGGCAGGACTACTGCCGCCTGCCGGCCTGGCCGGCAACCAAGATAGCTGCCGGCAGTCATGGACTGTCGGCACCAAGATGGCTGCCGGCAGTCATGGACTGTCGGCGACTGCCGACATTGCCGGCGGCTGCCAACATTGCCGTCAGCTGCCGACGTTGCCGGCGGCTGACGGCTAGATAGCCAATTGCCGGCCTGGCCGGCAACCAAGATGGCTGCCGGCAGTCATGGACCGTCGGCGACTGCCGACATTGCCGGCGGCTGCCGACATTGCCGGCAGCTGCCGACGTTTCCGGCAGCTGCCGACGTTGCCTGCGGCTGAAGGCATGATAGCCTTTTTGCCGGCCTGGCCGGCATTACCAGCCTGGTCGGCAACCAAGATGGCTGCTGACAATCATGGACTGTCGGCGGCTGCCGACATGGCTGGTGGCTGACGGCACATTCGCTAGCTGCGGACATGGCTGGCAGTTACGTCCATGATGGCCGTGAGTGGATAGTCCCTTCTGTCCCCAAGGTTCTTCAGTCCTCCCTTGGACTGTTGCTATAGGTTCTGTTGCCTGTGTGCTGCCGGCAAAGTCAGTGCTGACTCGGTAGGCAGCGCGTCGACTGTACTTGTACTGTCAGCGGGTTGCCGGCAACAGTACTGTAGCTATTTAGAAGCCTGAATGTTACATTCTCCCCTTCTATTAGAACCTTCTTTCGGAAAAAAGGCAGTCTATTAGACTTTTACTTCCTTAATTACTGTATACATTTACAGTAAAGGATAGCCCTTTTTTCCATACTGTCTCTCTCTCTGTCTCGCTAGTTCTGCCGGGTATGCCGGCAAGTCCCAGCTAGACCGGCAACATGTCGGATCAACTACTGTATAGGTTATACAGATAGCCAGTATATCTCAGTATAGTATATACTGTAGATAGAAACCTACTCTATTTCTTGTACTAGTAGTTATTTCCAATATATTTTGGATATCCAGCTCGGCCATTTGCTGAGCCTAATCCTATATTGAATGAATATGATTTCTTCAATATCCTGATTGGAAATTAGTTTAGGATTACCCTACAATATTAAATACTTCAAGGCAAGAGTTATACACTCCTACTCTTTAAAAGGTACAGCCTTTTTCTTGAGTCTCCCTGATCAGGAAACTCTATAATTTGATATAGTAGGAAGACTACAGCAAGTGACCTGAGTCGGATATACTAATATATGTCTTTAATTTTCTAGTCCATCTGGCTTTATGCTGGATGGACCATTCTGTCTTATGCTGCCTGGTGGTCAGCATAATGACTAGATTACTATACATAGGTACAGTAGTCGATAATATGCAATATAGACTTACTGCATTTAGAAAACTACAGTACCATGATACAGTAGTATTTTCTAGCTTACCTTGGGTATCCTTCAGCGAGTTTTTCTGCTGATACCGCTTATATTGAAGGAATATTTTCTTCAATAATCTGATTTAGAATCAGTCATCCTGACCCCACAGTATTAACCTTTTTTGGGACAGTTACTTGATACTTCTCTACCCCTAGGGGTAAGAACCCTTCTACTTGGATTTTCTCAACAGAGAAAGCTCCATGTAGTTAATACTGAGGGGAGGTAGCAGCATTTGCTCGCGGGGGGTACACAAGTATGTATCTCCTACTATCCCTCTATAGCTTGCTATCCTAAGCTATTCTGTTGTAGATGACATTTACATGTTGATTATCAGTGTAATAATCCCTTGTATACTCATTTGGTTTTCCTTTCTTTACAGAAGGAACACCAGATATCATGTGCTGCGGTCCCCTGCAAAGCCAAGAGTAAGGACTTTTACGGTCATAATACTTGCAGGTTGCATGCCCCCTGCAATATTATTTCCGGATCCCTACATTATTGGAACCCTCAGGGTTGCAATATATGTCGGACATTGATGTCTGAAGGTTTTGATAATCCCAAGTCTACAGAGTGTAGGGATATAGCTCAGTATAAATTACGTAACTGGGTGAGAGGCTTCCGAAAGATCTCTCCGGGACCTTTCCTACCTAATGATAGGATGCGTAAGCTATTATTTCCAAAGCTAAGTGAGGAAATAGTAGTGCCTCAGGAGCCAACTACATCCCCTGATGGCGAGAAAACCTTTGGGATCGAGGGCAAGAAGTACCCTAAGGTAGAAGAGAAATATGTTGTGTCGGACTTTCCTCCGCCTATGCCGGCTAAAGAGCCACCGATGTCAACATCTTCGTCTTCTACCCCTCTATTGGATAATGTGGTACAGTTATGTATCCAAATGAAGAATCAGATAGAGAGCTTTGGTAAACAAAGCAAAAAGCAGGAAGTAAAACACAAGATAGAACCTTGTAAAGCTTCTCTTGTTGCTTCCCACGGGTCACTCAAACGACCCATGAATCAAGACCTTCCTACGTGCTCCATAACCAATCCCTGGAGGTTTGCGGAGCGGATGTCGATTTCAAATGGCAATCTCTACATCTCAGAGAAATTAGGTGCTGTTCCTTTGGACAAAATCCAATTTTGGCCAAGCTTTGATGCTTTCCCTTATTGTTGGGTTCGACTGTTGTATGAACCAAAGTCAGGAAAAGGAACGGAGCAAAAGGAGGTCATGATTCTTGACCATGGTAAGGCACAGACTATCCTTTCAGGTAATCTGAAGAGGGTGGGTTATTCAGAGACGAAGGTCTTTTCACTGAATAACAGACACCCTTCCTTTCTTGCTCCTACTTCACTCGCATTTACTTCGGTTACCAAAGCTGTAGAGGCGGGTGAACCATGTCCTACACTCGATGAGTGCAAGCCTTTGTCACCAGCCTTTCCCGGTCAGGAAAAGGATTGGAAGGACGTCCATTTGACATTTTCGGTAGGAAAATTAGACAAGGATGTCGCAGGTCTACAATTCAATGTATGTCTCCCTATTTTGTCCGATTTGCTCTTCTTTAATGAACTCAAGTCAAAGAAGAGACTTGCGGCATCTCTTTCTCTACAAAACTACATAGAGTTGTGTTCAACCTACAAAAACACACCACGGCATGCTCATGGTCATAGCCAAAATGCATATGGCTACCTTGGTAAAGGACCTTTACGCCTGTGTGAAGGCTAGGAGAGCATGTAGAGAGTTTGTGTTCGCTGCTGCAACAGTGAAACACGAAACAAGGAAGCTAATATCTTCCACAATCTGGGGTAAAGACCTCTTTCCACAAGAGGTCATTAAGGAAGTAATTAAGAATGCCACCATGGAGAACATAAGTCTTCTCCGGAAATGGGGCATTCCCTCAAAGAGAAAATCTTCTGTGGTTGTGGGTCCCCAACCTAAAATGAAGATTGAAATTACTGGAAATATTCCAGTGACCACAATGCTACAGGCAAATGGTCAAAAGTCTAAACCTGCTGATTATTCGAAGCATAAAGATGCTTCGGCTAGGAGGAACTTTCCCTCAGGATCGCAGGACCTTCGATCTTTTGGTCCAGAGCCTATTCGAAATGAGCCATTGGTGGGAAACAAAAATGTCCCTACTTTCGTCGTCTTACCTTCTCCTACAGTTCAAAACCCTCCTGGAGGAGTATACCTGAGAGCTGTAAAGTATACAGGTAGTAAGAAAGCTATGGCTCGTCGAGTTCCAGGGAAGGCCATTTTCTGTTCACGAGAAGGAATCGACAAATCTCCGAGTCATTCTAAACCTGTCGCCATTCAACAAGTTTTTAGTAAACTACAAGTTCCGAATGTTAATCCTTCTGAACATATGGACCTTGTTCCAATTAAGGGTGTTCGTAGTCTTACCAGACCTGAAAAGTGTCCTCCAGAACCTTCCAGCCAACCACCCCCCTTCCTCTTATCTAGGATTCATGTCACGAAGAGTAATATTCATCCTAGAATAGATATGTATCAGACTCACAGTCCTAAGTATCTTCATATAGATGACCCGGTTCCCGGGACATCGCAGATGCTAGATTTGCCTCTAGAAGTCTCGACTTTCTCCAGATCTATAGTTTCGATGGCTAAGAAACCATCGAAGCTTTCAGTCACATCAACTCAATTTCCTCTAGGGGATCTAAAAGGAGCTCACAAGGCCCGTCAAGAGACTCAGCTGATCGATCAGATTCCCGAAACGCTAACAAGGGAAAACACTAAACTTTCCCTGGTTCGCAATTCTGACAGACCTTGTGCAATGAGCACATCGGAAGGATGCGTTAAGGGTCTGGAGAAAACACGCATCAAATGCTTGAAGAGATCAAACATGACTTCACAATCGAACATCTCGTACAGTTCTGGTGAAGTTACCCATCCCTTTCTTAAAGGAATGGCACCTATCAGCAGTTCACTTACAACTGATCCACGAAGTGACGGTGGATACTCTATCTCAATCCAAGGAGATAGAGCTGGAATGGTCCATGGACGCAGACATATTCCATCCCAGATGGGAACAAGTCCCGGAACTGCAGCTCGATCTTTTCATCACGAGCATCTTCAAGAAAGTACCTCGTTAAATAGCCCCTTACGAGGACCCTCTAATGAGGCTGATAGACTAGATGAGGCTGGTCCTAGTTCCAATCCTAGCTATATTTCTGAAGATTCAAAAATAAACTGCCTTAGGTTTATCTCGGAGAACCCAAACCACTCATTTCACGAATTTCTTGCCCTAGCGGTTAGAAAGAGGTTTGGGATCTCAGAAGGCAATATAGAATTTTTAGAAGAATACAAGGCTAAGTCTACTAGAAGACAATATGAGTCTTCCTGGAAGAAGTGGGTGGAGTTTGTTGAATCAAAAGGACCGAAAGAAATTTCTATGAACTTCTGTCTGTCCTTCTTTGTCCACCTTCATAGCCAGGGGTTGGCGGCCAATACGATAAATACGTGCAAATCGGCCTTGACTAGACCTCTCCTATATGCCTTCCATGTGGATCTGGCAAATGAAATCTTTAACAAGATTCCGAAAGCATGTGCTAGACTTAGGCCTGCAGCATCACCAAAGCCCATCTCTTGGTCTTTGGACAAGGTCTTACATTATGCCTCATCGGTGAACAATGAAGATTGTTCTCTTAAGGATCTAACCCAAAAGGTTATTTTCCTGTTCGCAATAGCCTCTGGGGCTAGAGTTAGTGAAATAGTGGTTCTATCGAGAGATGTGGGCCACATTCAGTTCACAGATTTAGGAGAACTGAATCTCTTTCCTGATCCATCATTTCTCGCTAAAAACGAGCTACCCACTAAGAGGTGGGGTCCCTGGAGAATCTGTCCTCTGAAGGAAGATGTCTCTCTATGTCCGGTAAAGTGTCTAAAGGTCTATCTTCGTAGAACTTCAGACTTCAGGGGAGGACAGCTCTTTAGAGGAGAAACTTTGGGATCAAATTTATCTCTAAATCAACTAAGGGCGAAGCTCACCTACTTTATTCGTAGAGCAGATCCGGACAGTACTCCCGCAGGTCATGATCCGAGAAAGATTGCTTCATCACTGAACTTCTTTCAGTACATGGACTTTGAGCGTCTTTGTTCATACACTGGATGGAAATCATCCAGAGTGTTTTACAAACACTATGCAAAACAAGTGCATGAACTGAAACACTTTGTAGTGGCGGCAGGTAGTGTATTAAAACCTGCCCCCTAATTTTTGTGATAAACTATTTTTGGTTTGGGTCCTCGCTTGTCCTTGGACATGCACTGGATAAGAATCATCCAGGATGTTCTACAAACAATATGCTTTGCTAGTCCATGATCTGAAGCAATATGTGGTGACGTCAGGTAACTTATTTACTCTGCTGTTCATTCTACGATGAACAGATAATTGACTGGGACTGTCAGTTAAGGGGAGAGGAACTCATCCTTTTTTAAGTATGTCTTCTTTTATTTAAGTGTTACCATAGTAACACTAGCTCTGTTCTAAAATCCCAGGTGTGGAATTATACAGATAGCTCTAGTGCTGGTGTACGAAGTACATAGTGCAGTTAATGGTAACCAGTACAGGTATTATGAAGAGCGATTATCTTTTATCTTCTCTTCAATCTAAGAGTGGCATTTCTTGACTTCATTCCTTCAAGAAAGAAATACGATTCCTGTACTTGTTTCAGGTATAATCCCATTGTCAGACTACATTCGTTTTGCTAACCATCTCTTGTAGTCATTTATTAGAAATAAATGTCTATTAGAATGTAGTGCGTCCATCTTCGCCAGACAATTGTATCTATACATGCCAGACTTTTTATCTACCTAGAATGCATCCTTCACATATTTGTATGCATCTAAGGTTAGACATAGGAGACACTGATGTCATTTTGGCCAAATATACAACTATTTGTATATTGAGTGTGTACTTAAGTTTGGTCATACTATTTATGTTAACCTTGAAATCCCTTTTCAACTGTCTAGACGACTCTTCCCTGTAGGAAGCAGAAAGCACTAACATTGTTTATGATTAGTGATGATGACATATAACGGTATTGTCACTAGTCTCATATGGTCAGTATGACCATTGAAAAGGTTGATATAAGGTTTAGGCACTGATGGAAAATCCTCAGATACATTAATGCTCTGGTATGCTTCCATCAGCACAACATGACTTGAGCCCGAAACACGGATTTTGAGCGATGCAAAAAATCTATTTTTGGGTGAGATAGCCATGTCGTCCTGATGGACCCACCCTTCTCTTCTGTAGAAGAGATCTTCAGTTTCCCTCCTGTAGTACTGTATCTGTAACAGCCTATGCTCAATGCTACAAGGAATGGCCACTATCGTAGGGATGGCGCTGTTGTACTATCGATAGTAGTAAGGAACGGGGATGGCCTTTGAAGGGCCCCCCTTTTATTTTTGCCACACCTCCTCGAACGTAAAACTCTATCCGTGGTACAGATTGCTATGAGGTGTGCCATTACGTCCTTACGCGATATCCCTTCTTAAAATTTTAAGGGATATTCGCTCCAGAAGTTAGAATTCTGGGTACCTTCGGTAAATTCTCTGGGATATATCACTGTAGTCACATATAACCTAGGAAGCTACTAATGAAGGAACTTCCATCAGCACGACATGGGTATCTCACCCAAAAATAGATTTTTCGCTTCGCTCAAAATCCGTTTTTTTAGCTATTTTTAAACCAAAAGGACGTCATAGAAGGTTCCAGAATGCAAGGATCAAAGAGCTCTACATATTTCTTTTCATGGCCAATAGATGGCCTTAGAAGTAGAGTACTAAATTGTTAATTATCCCCACTATGCACTCATCATAATTGTTATTTCTTCATTTTTGTTGCTATTTAGCCACAAAATTACTATAAAACCAACGTACGTGTACTTGGTGTTCCTTTTCTGCCCACAACTTAATCCTTAGAAAAATACAAAATGTCAGAAATAATTCCTTAGCAAACAATCGTTAGTTCAATTACATTTGGGGGTCAGGGGGTCGCCAGCTCTAACTTCCTCCATTATATCGTAACGAGTTTTACTTTACCGCCAATAGATGGCATCAGAGGCACCTTATCCTAACTTATATAGTGTATTATTTGAAAGACCACGTGTGTCGAAAAAGTGTGGTAGGAAGGTAGAGGCTAGGGAATTGATAGTTGATAAATTGTCCAACGATCGTTTTCTTATTAGGAATGAATATTTTAATCAGAAAATCGTGTGATTTTTTCATATGCTATCGGAAGCCACAATGAGTTTACTTATAAAAGTATTTAATATTTCATTTCTTCATCATAGCACATGGATATTAAGTCATATCCCTGTACAAGTGACCAAGATAACAAGCATCAGCATAGTTGAGGTTGAGGGGACGTGTTTGGGACAGCGCTGCCAAATGAAATTCTTTGAATGGAGAATATCATTATTCTTTACAGATTCAAATAATTTAAGGAGTAATAGTTATATGCCAGAAGGTACATAACTATGGTGTAATTTGATGTTCTTAACTTCAGCGTGATCAACTTAGACAAATAAAATAATGAAAAAGAAAATTGTCACATTTCTGTAACTTCGACAACGTCTGATTGTATTGCGTCATACACTTGCGAATTTGTACATGTTAATAAGGGCGTTGTAGAGTGTTTATCAGTTATAAAATAAACCTTATCATCATTTCCTTAGTAAATGTACGCATGTCTGTAATGTTGTTTCTTGCTTCAATATAGGTTAAAAGAATCCAGTAAGTGTATATATTAAGCTATTAAAGTTATGGGGCAATTATATATTTAGCCTTTTTTTCTTTTATTAGGAATTTATAGTGATTAAATTTGGAAAAAAAAATCTTGATATTTACATTTTTATCCTAAAATTTATTGTACAACGTTCATATCACACAAATGCAATATTTACAAATACACGGTTACATTTTAAAGTAATTTTCTGAAAAATAAGTTTTACGTTTATTACCATATGATTTTATCAGCATAT
The DNA here is from genome assembly GCF_036898095.1 of Palaemon carinicauda. Lineage (NCBI taxonomy): Eukaryota > Metazoa > Arthropoda > Malacostraca > Decapoda > Palaemonidae > Palaemon > Palaemon carinicauda. The sequence goes on from NC_090740.1 coordinate 44,116,260, forward strand.
ATCTATTATAAAAAAAAAAACTCGTCTCTTTATAAATTTATTAAATATCCTTTTATTGTTAATTAACTCTGATTTGTACCCGAACCAAACTTCACTTACATAATCAATAATTAACATCACTGCTGTATTTCGTCTTTTTTCCGAGTTTCCTTTGAAATCTAATTTTAAAAACTTTAGCGGCCGTTTTAAATCTATTTTACATACATTTCTCAATACTGATATAAACTTCTGGTAGACACTTTCAATGTGCTATCAGAAATAAACCAAGAAACACACAATCTTCAATTTGAAATATTCATTTGGAAGAGCCTGTCTTAAACATAATTTCCGTGTTATATGTATTCATAAACTTATTACTAAAATTTTTCCAAATATCTTCCCAGTTGAATAATGTGTAATTTTCTTCAATGCTTGCACTGTATCTGTCTTTTATTAAATACCTGCAAATAGTCTTAGTACTAACTGAAGGGTATGTTTCATATTTTACCATTTTTTTTAAACAATAAAATAAAATAATTTTGATATGATATGCAAAAGACAATAACATTCTTCATGTTTTAATGAAGCTTAAAATTATAACAAAAAAAATTCACAGCTCATCGTTTTATTTCAAATAGACTTGTAACACATGAAGAAAAATATTGACATAGTTTTTACTAGGAAATTTATTATTCCAACACCTCCATTTTCCTTGTCATATACATTGTATGTCTATTAAACAGGAAGTATTTTGCATTCCACAAGTAATTACAATATTCTATTGATTTATCAACATCGCTACTTAGTTGGGAAAGATGTTTTATATACCATGCTTTAGCTAAGATTATTTATTTTTATTTGTACCAATATTGATCGTGATGTTTTGTAAGATTTTTGGTGCTGGACAAAGATTTGCATACATACACAAACACATACACACACACACACACACACACACACACATATATATATATATATATATATATATATATATATATATATATATATATATATATATATATATGTATATATATATATGTGTGTATAAATACACACACACACACACACACACATATATATATATATATATATATATATATATATATATATATATATATATATATATATATGTGCCCCTGATATTTACATATGCATACATACATACATACATACATATATACATATATTTATATATATGTATATATATATATATATATATATATATATATATATATATATATATATATATATATATATATATGTGTGTGTGTGTGTGTGTGTGTGTATATATATATGTATATATATATATATATATATATATATATATATATATATATATATATATATATATATATATATATACGTATATATACAGATATACATTATATGTATATATACATATATATATATATATATATATATATATATATATATATATATATATATATATATATATATATATATATATATCATGTAATATCCAACTTTCACTATGACTTTAGCAGTCCTAGTTCAAAAGGAATGTCAGTAACAAAACTGAAAAACCATAAAAAAGAAAAATCTTCGAAAGTAGCACCACAATGAATAAAACATAATGCCACAAATGTTGCAACCAATCTCTTCAGTGAATAACACATTGAATTGAATGTTTAAAGATGTTATTATACAGATAAAACAGGACGTCATTGCTTCTTCGCATATTCATTTTCTATTTTATTTTTTATCTCGAAAACTAATCAACGGGAAAGGTTAAACGTCCAATATCATTTAATTTTTCAAAGAATAATGTGAATGATTTTGAAACTGAAAAATGGGAAACTTTTGATGTCTTGACTGATACTGAATAAGTATTGCCAATTGTTTGATAATTTGTTACTAAGTTATCGATAATCTTAATTTCTAGGGACCCTTTTTGTTATTCCTAATATCCATCTAATACCTGTCAATATCATTATACGTCCTGTCCATTTCCATTTATTTTTCTTACATGTTAAAATATTCTCGACTTTAGGCTGCTCTCGTATCCATATATGAGATTTAAAAAAATCTTAAAGTATCCCTAAAACACTGTTCATTAGCCACATATTTCATAAGAATAAATGAATTCGTTGCAAGTTGAAAATAGCAATTAAAAATTATCCAAATCGCTATATCTCCTGAGAGTTAACATATATTTTAGATGGGAGGGGAGATATATCCTTGGGTGTTTAATTTCAAAACTACCCAAATAATCCTCTTTAGAAATTTCAATTGATTTGTTCAGATTTCCTTTATAAACATTGTTATTCTTTTTTAATAAAGTGCATTAATGCTTTGCGAAAGTTCTTATTCACGATTTTTAGTTTTTCTTGCGCAATATACTTACTCATCATCAGGCATTGGCTTTATGGGAAGCTAAACGTATTATTTAAGGAACAATCATTATAGCACGTACTCATCATTCACAAAATCCCAGTCAATGTTCTCCGTCTTTTCAACAAAACCGTTCACACTTGGTATATACTGAGTTGGATATACAAGTTCAATACCGCATTTTCTCTTAACATCTGCCAAAAACTCCTGCCTAACAAATTCAGGACCGTAGTGGTCCTGAAGACATGGAAGACGTGGAAGACGTTGAATAGGTCCTCTTAAGATTCTTGCAGACTTACAGACAGAAATTAGTCAAATCTCATGACTTTCATTTTTGATAGGCACTAAAGACAGAAATCAGTCACATCTCTTGACTCTCATTCTTGATAGGCACTAAAGACAGAAATCAGTCACACCTCTTGACTCTCATTCTTGATAGGCACTAAAGACCGAAATCAGTCACATCTCTTGACTCTCTTCTTGATAGGCACTAAAGACAGAAATCAGTCACATCTCTTGACTCTCATTCTTGATAGGCTCTACAGGTAGAAATCAGTCACATCTCTTTACTCTTATTCTTGATAGGCACTGCATACCTAAATTTACTCATTTGATCTACCATTAAAACCATACCCACATCTCCTCTCACAATAATAGGCAATGACAAATAATCAATAATAAATATTTCAAATAGTTCTTCCATGCGTAATATCAAGAGAGTTGGAGGCTAATGCACTCGTAGCTACATCCCTATCTGGCCATTTAGTATCCACATTCCCTTTTCGGGCTGCAATAAGAAAAGATCAATTTATCCAGGACCGAAGTGTAACCTGATTTAGGAAGGCCTCGCCTGCTTTGCGGCGTCCCTCGACTGAGCCTCGGACTCCAATGTTGCTCTCATCCCATCATCATCCCTTATAATCTCTCACTTTTACTACCTTATCCCTCTTACGGGCTGACGAAAGGGGAAGGGCTCTCGGTCCCCTATAAGGGAAACCAATCTATCCATCAATCCATCCAGTCTCCACATCCATAAAAGTGTACCTTAACCGAGGCGTAAACATTCTCTCACAAGTATTGTCACAATATATTTTTGTCTATAGGATTATACCTAATATGCACACACAGCCACATGCATCGGGAATACGGGAATATATATGGCTACATCCATTCCCTTATCTAAAAGATAAACTGTCTTTTTACACACAATAAATCGTCTAGTAATCCTCTTATGCACCTCCAAATCAAAGGCCAATCTTCTACCCTTACAGTGTTCAAGAACATATATGTGTTCATACCTTCCCTTGTCTAAAAGATGAACTGTATTTTTACACACAATAAATCGTCTAGTAACCCTCACCATCGAGTCATAGGGCCAGTCTTCTACCTTAATTGTGTTTAAAATACGCTCACGTAAACTATTATTTTCCCATCATTTGTCTTTCACTTCTTTTCAAGGCAATGCATTATTTATGCTCTTTGCAAAATCATTAATTTTTTAAAAAATTGACATAATACACTATCATCCTCAATCAATATCACTTTAAAGCCATTCTTTGTAAGTAATCTTTTACAAATATCAACTGACGCATTAGTCAATCTAAAACAATAATTCTGATCACAAAACAACCAGACATTTCATTCTCATCCATTACCAATAGAAAAAAAAATGTTTCACCTTCAACTGCACTTATCAAACAATAAATCTTCCTTGATCTATTTCACGAATTCTCACACTTTTACATTGTCTTTTCTCTTCCTAAACATATTTCTCAATCTCCTTGATAACTGATGCATTCGCAAATGACACCTGTGTCAATCAGACTAGAATATTAATTTTCATATATATTCACAGACGTCATCATTCTCTCTTGCGCACCATGCATATAGCAGCAGATATTTACCCTCTTGTCAACTCTGTCCTTGATTTTGCAAGTATTATTATCGCTTTCATATTCGATGTCTTCCATAACCCCTAGGGGCTTAGATTCAATTCACTCATAACCTATCATTTTCACTCAACGAGTTGTAATATTCCTCACTATGTTTGATTCTCCAAATATGTTTCTTTTCATTCTCCATATTTATCTTATATTCTATTGGTGGGTTCCATCCATACATAGTTACATCATAGAACCTACTAATCTCCATTAATATCTTTGATAATAATTCGCTTTCATGCACACCGTTCTCCTCTTTATAAACCAGTTCCTCGACTACTTCATTTCTGTTGGCTAGTTCCATCCAAATATAAAATACTTATGTTACATCGTACAACATACCAATCTCTAATAATATCTTTGATAATAATTCACTTTCAAGCACACCAATTTCCTCCTTATAAACTTATTTACCACTTCCTTCACTACCATATTCATCATATCTTTTTCTAGCTTATTTATACTCCAAGGTACGTTGATGTTCAAACCTTTCTCTACCAGATTAAATAAATTCCTTTAAATTGATTTCAATACCATATCTTTCCACTTGAAACTACTGAATCTCAGGAAAGTTACTTTTTAACCTGTAATTTTTATGATTCTAATAATTGTAGGAAAATGTAGTAAAAAACTTACAGTTTTCCCGCAATGGCACTGGAGGAGGAATTGAGTCTAAGGTATATTTTGTTTAATCATATCTAACACAAGCAACCCTTTCTACAATATCTTAACCTGATCTAGAAATTGCCTGAAAAAAAAAGAGAGAAAAAATTAACAAGGATGCAAAATCTCGTCCAAGAAGCCCGAAATTCAGGAATTAAGTTATCCCCTAATAGCAACCTAGTATATGCCTGAAATTTCCTTGTCCTGACCATAAAACAAGTTAACTCTAAATCCTGGAACTTGAAGCTTCTCATAAAGATCACATGAAGGTATTTACTAAAGGTTCAGGGTGAGAAGAAGAAAATTGAGTTTCAAGCATTAGCTTAACTTTAAACTATTATTCTGTAATGAAAAGAGTTCCTCACTCACATAGGGAAAACAATTACGTCATTCATTTAAGGAAATTATAAAAAAGGACTAGAAAGGGACTCTGAGAGTGCAGACCTTCACCAAGCCAGGTTATTTCTCAACAGCAGCTTGCCTTTCCCGGAATCAATTTACACCGTAGGCGTATTTGAAGTCTGTATGACAGCAGTGTGCGAACTGTGTGTTAAAATTAGGATAAATTCGATCGACCTTTTGCTCTACCTTGACCTTTGATCTAGGGCTTTCAAAATTTAATCACTTCCACTTCTTATCATAAAAATTAAATCCTGAAAATTTTACTACTCTTTGAACCTCCTCCCAGCTTCGTTGGTGGAGGTAATAACATGTAAAGGCTGTTTCAGTTAACCTTAGTAACCGGAATACTCGCTTCACTCGTGAGGTTATTTTAGAGTATCCTCTTTATGACTAAGTAATAAAGTTGAGCACAATATGGTATTCTGATCCAGACGAGCATCAGATAAAACTATGATCACTTGAAGTCTCTTGTTGCGATTTAAAGTTAAATGCATTCAAAATTATAGTTAATAAAATATACTCATTTTCTTGTCTACATCTATTTTCGACTTAATGAATAGGTGTGAATGATATGCAGAGCATTAATTCATTATCCTGCACTAGTCAACATATGTTTTCATTGATACTGATTTTTACAATAATTCCTTCATCAATTCTCTGGTGGGGGAAGTGAATGACCTTTCCAGCCAGAGATCCAGGCTATATCAAGTTGTATCAAAGCTTACCGCAGATAAAAAAAAAAAAAAAAAAAAAAAAAAAAAAAAAAAAAAAAAAAACTTTACTCTTGAAAGTAAGTTGAATCTCATCATGGGTAAAAACAGATGGAAGTTTGTGATCAGAAAGAAAGATTACAGCTCTAATAATAGATTTGTGGGAAAGGACTCGAAATAGTTCACTGCATACGTCTTATTTTTATGATGGAAACACATCTAGAATTTTATATTGAAAATTCGATGAAAAGAAAATTCTTAATTTCGTAATTTCGTAGAGTTATCAATAATTAAAGGAGTTTTGTAATAACAAAAATTGATATATTAATGTCACAATGGATTCACGGAGAGTGGAGCTTGCAATAATTTGAGTAACATTCTGGCGCTGAAAACTATTTTCTTCTATGTAACAGTATTTCCTAATTTAATATTAAAATTTCAAGTCAGTTCCTCAATGATAAAATTGATATTTACCAAGAATTACAATTAGTAAAATAAAAAAGAATAGATCACACCATAGGCAGTCAATGCCACAAATTTCTGCACGTGAATAATCTCCTTACTATAATTTCTTTTTGATCTGGCATTCCAGAAAAGTTATCAGATAACTAAATTAATTTGAGAAATGGAAAGGCAGGTGAATGCGCTCACACACATACACATATATGCACTCAATTATATACACACACACATAAACATACATCACTCCACAAAATCTCACACACGTATAAACAGCCTCATGCACAATTGTCATCAAGAACTAACAGTGTAAGAAACAATTATCCTTTTTTATGTTTACATTCATTGCTAAAAAGCGTTCCATTTATTGGAGACAAAAATATAGTTTGCCTTCCACTAAAGGACATCTCTTCCAAGGCCACTGTAAGTGACTGAAATGGCGAATACTTTAAAGCCAGTTTATCTGAGCAAGAGACCTCGTGTTATCTTGGCAAGTTGACAGGTGACTAGAGCATATCTAAGAATTCTGTTCTTTGCATTTGAATTTGATATCCTCAGCTACATATCATTTTTCAACCAGTGGTAATTGTTATAACGGAAGACAAAAAACAGTTAAGAATATGAAATTAAATTTGCATTATTACTTTTTTATTATATAGATCATAGTGTTGCAATGAATTGACAAATGAGATGCCCTCTGATACTGATATATTTTATTTTTGAGCCAGGAGTGACTGTTATCAAAAAGAAAAGAAAAGAAAAATAGTAATGATTATGAAATATTGTTTTTATTATGACTTTTTTTATACAAACCCTAGGGTTGCAACAGGAAAACAATTTATTTGCATATTTTAAGTAGGTTTCTCCATAATAAACTCAATATTTACCAAAAATTACAATTAGGACAATCCCAATGTAGAATAAAGCATAAGCAGTGAATGTCACACAAATCCACAAGTGAAAACTTCAGCAGTATTTTTCTTCTTGAATTAAAATGACAGAAAAGTAATCACCAAACAGCTAGATTAATTAAGGAAAATGAGGAGATAATAGCCCCCATATATATGTAATCGTTCACTCACAGAACTTCATGCACACCTTATCATCAAAGACTAACAGTAAAAGAAACATGAATCCTTCTATGCGTCCATTCATTGCTAAAACCCATTTCATTTATTGGAGGTGAGAATATCTTTTACCTTCCCACAAAGGAAATCTCTTTCAGGGCAACTCTGAGTGATTGGAATGAAGATTTACTTCAAGCGAGTATGAATAAGCAAGGGGCCTCGTATTGCCTCTCCCTTGGTAGCTTGTCTGGTCACTAGACTATTTTAAAAGCTTCTGTTCTCTGCTTTTGGATGTAGAGATCAGGATCCACCTGGGGACGACTTAGCAACCCAATGGCAAGTGCTATTTTTGAACCAATGTGTACTGTTATAAAGAAAAGAATCAGTAAATAACTGTGAAATTGTGTCTGTAGAAAGTGTAAGAGAATATAATAACAACATTCATGATATTAACATAGTAAAAAGAGGCTGGTGAAACGAATTATATGAACCAATGAGTACTGTTATAAAGGAAAAAAACAATAAATAACAGTGAAATTGTGTCTGTAGAAAGTGAGAAAGAATATAATAATAACATTCATAATCTTAATACAGTAAAAAAAGAGACTGTTGAAACGAATTATAGGAACTAATGTGTATTGTTATAAAGGAAAATAAACGGCAAATAGCTGTGAAACCGTGTCTGTAAAAACAGTGAGAGAGAATATGATGACATTCATAATGTTAACACAATAGAAAAGAGACTGTTTAAACCTCTAATCATAATGAGTGATACTTCTCATCTGTAAGCAGTACCTGAACATCTTTAGACCTGTGAAGCATGCTATAAGGAATCACTTACATAAATTAGCTAATCGTTAAGAATGAAATAAATAGAGACAGACTCGACTAATTGAACACTATTATAATGTTGATATGGTTTATTCTTAATTATTCTTTTGTTACCCTAGATATTATTGCCGTCGTAGATAATATTCAAACGTATCCTTTATTACTATAGATTAAAAACTAAGCTGAAAGAAAAATTCAAATTTAATCGATTCTTTGTGTAACATGATAATCCAATTTGATGAAGTTTTGTATTATGAACTGACTATCTTGCTCTACACTCCATCAGAATGACATGCTTTGATGTGTTGGATATCATAATTATTAATGTAAGACAAGCCATGAATGAGCCAGTTGAAAGTAAAACATTACTCTAAGATTGATTCATAAGGTGAACCATATTGGTATCACATTCTACTCTTCGTTTCATATCATTGTTTTATACTTGAAATTTTGAATATATATATTTACTTCATATATGCAGATATCTCTGCTGTGTGTATATAGGACTGGCAATGGCTGCTGATGACTAGGAAGGTAGACCTATCAGTTCCCCTAAAATCCCATCCCTAGCTCGCAAGGATGGTGAGGTTACAGACACTGAAAGACATTAACGAGCTTAAGTGGGACTCGACCCCCAGTGCGGCGATCGGTAGGCAGGGTCGTCTTCAGTAGGCCATTACAATCCTCATTAATACTTCAATGATTTTCCTCCTTCCAGTTTCATCACTTTGTCATTTCTTTTCCTTATTCATAACGTATCTCTTATTTTCATATACACATATCATCACAAAAATGCTATGGAAAACTAACCTCAATATTAAAAAAAAAATCTTTTACTTTTTTAGGAACAAACCTTTACCACATAGACTATTTGAATATAAGAACGAAATGAATATATTCTTTTGAGTAAATGGTTTAAGATAATACTTGCAACACCTTTTCATGTCTTCCTTTGTAAAGGAAAGACGAATAAGTAATGGCTGAAAAAAAAGAAGTTTGGACGTTTATCATTGAATTTTTCGGATCATCTTTACAGAAAATATGATGCTGCTGATAACACGAGAGAATATCAAAGAAAATGTCTGTAGGATCCTTTATGGTTATCAACAAGTAAAAGAAAAATAAGAGAGAATATTCTATCTCACAGAAAATAATGATGAAACCATTCTACTACTTGGAATGTTGAGAAACACATTATTATTATTATTATTATTATTATTATTATTATTATTATTATTATTATTATTATTATTATTATTATTATTATTATTATTATTATTATTATTATTATTATTATTAATACTGTCTTAATAATGTACTAAAACTTCATTCTATAACTTGGAATGTTGAGAAATACTATATTATTATTATTATTATTATTATTAATATTATTATTATTATTATTATTATAATTATTATTATTATTATTATTAATACTTGCTAAGCTACAACCATAGTTGGAAAAGCAAGATGCTGTAAGCCCAAGAGCTCCAACAGGGAAAAATAGCCCAGTGAAGAAAGGAAATAAGGAAATAAATAAACGATGTAAGAAGTAATGAGCAATTAAAATAAAATATTCAAAATAATAATAGCAATATTAAAACAGATATTTCATATATAAACTATAAAAAGACTTATGTCAGCCTGTTCTACTTAAAAAAAACATTTGCTGCAACTTTGAACTTTTGAAGTTTTGGAATATGTGATGAGCTAATTTTCTTAGCAAGTAGCATTGCATTCTCCTTAGGTTTAATTGTATAGGTGCTAGTGTTTAGACACCATCTCTCAAATGTTTACATCTGGTAATCAAAGGGTTAAGCAAGTCGTCAGATTAGTAATATTTTTTTTTTTTCATTCAAGATATTATTATTATTATTATTATTATTATTATTATTATTATTATTATTATTATTATTATTATTATTATTATTATTATTATTATCACTTGCTAAGCTACAACCCTAGTTGGAAAATCAACATGGAAAATAGCCAAGTGAGGAAAAAAAAACAAGGAAAAATACAATATCTTAAGAAGAGTAACATCACAATAAATATCCCTATATAAACTATAAAAAAAACTTTAATAAAACAATAGGTAGAGGAATTGGATCGAATAGTGTGCCCGAGCAACCAAGAGAACTCTAACCCAAGACAGTGGAAGATTGAAGTAATAAAATACACCATTTTTCGGCATCTTTCAAGAAAATAAGCCAATATGATATTCATGTTTTTCAGTATTACAGTTGTTTATCATGTATAAAATTCCGCGAACTTGGACGTTTAAACCTTTCACTCCGACTAGTTTATAAATTTGAGAACAGATATCTCTTATGCAAAGAAGCAATGCCGTCCAGTTTCCTCTGTATTGTGAAAAGCTGAAAAATTCGATTCAATACGTTACTTAGACAACATTTAAGGTTATAATTCCTTTGGTTGTAGAGGTTGTGACTTTACGTATTTTTCGGTAAGCCTGAATATCAATAGAATTTTTATCTCCTTTTATACTTGTTTGGTTTTGTTGTTGACATTTTTATTTAGCTAAGATTAATGTTTTTCTTTTCTTCGGGAGATTAATACGATTAAATTATCCGTTGTTATTACCTTATTATCCACATATATCACTTCACATTGAACAACTTTGAAAAAAATATGGAAAATTATAATTTTAACTGGTGAATATATAAAAGTAATTTTACTGATTTTTGTTATATCTAAATTTTAATAAAAACTTATTGATTTAGATTTTTTACAAATTCTTGGACATCCACTATGAGCTATAAATTAGAGAATACAAATAGACATATACAGTATATATATATATATATATATATATATATATATATATATATATATATATATATATATATATATATATATATATATATGTATATATATATATATATGAATATATATACAGGTATTAATAAATAGGTAAACACATCTAATATATATATAAATATATATATTTACATATATACATATATATATATATATATATATATATATATATATATATATATATATATATATGTGTGTGTGTGTGTGTGTGTGTATGTATATATAAGTGTGTGTGTGTCTATGTGCGTGTGTGTGCGTATATTTCTTCAGTCAGTGTAAATGTCATACTTCCTAAAGACAATATCTATATATGCCTCTATGTAATTATGTCAAAATTTAAAGTACAAGAATTAGTACTGTTTAATCAATAAAGGTCTTGTTACAATGAAGTCTTAATCCAAATAATGTTTTATGTTTATATCTCTAAATATACTACGATTAAAAAAAAGTAGCTATATTTATCCAGTAAACTACACTTCCGTAAAGTTAATACCAAAGATATGGCGGGACCTTTGGCAAACATATATCAAGTCGTTGATATTCTGAGATCTTAGTTTTCCCCAACATCGTCTTCCTCCTCTTTCCCCAATTCCTCATTCACCTTTTCCTTCTTCCACTTCTCCTCTTTTAGTGGGTGAAACAATTTCAGCTAATGACGTTCAGGTTTAACTTCATACTGCTATTTTCCCTGTTGGGGCCCCTGGGCTTATAGCATCTTACTTTTCCAACTAGGGTTATAGCTTAGCAAATTATGATAATAATAATAATAATAGTAATAATAATGATAATAATAATAATAATAATAATAATAATAATAATAATAATAATAATAATAATAATAATAAAAGTACACTCGCCATCTCCAACTAATCCTATTACTCCATAACAAAAACACCAAGGGAATATGAAATAGCTCCATCTCATTTTCTTCAAGTGAAGGATGAATCAGGTTTATTACACACAAAAAGTAAATCTCCACATCAAGGTAAGGATATTTATCATATTTGGAAAACACAAGAAATATAGAAAAAAGGTCAAGTAAATAGCAATGTAGAGATAAGGAATAATTTATAAAGCACAGAGAGAGGAATTACATTAACCAAAATATTTATACACATTACCTTAAGCCTAAAGTTTTTTTTTTTTTTTTCGTCTGTCCATTAATATGAATATATTTTCTTAACATATATAATTTTATGTCTAAATATTTCATGGACACAATGAAAGAATTAGATATGAAACTCGTCTTTGTCGATCCGTTGGTATAAAAATATTTTCATAGATATATAATTTTGTGTCCAAGTATTTTAGGGACAACATGAAAGAGTTACGCATGAAACTCGTCTTTGTCGATCCGTTGATATGAACATATTTTCATAGAATATATAATTTTATGTCCAAGTATTTCAGAGACAAAATGAAAGAATTAGATATGAAACTCGCCTTTGTCGATCCAATGGTATAAACATATTTTCATAGCATATATAATTTCGTGTCCAAGTATTTCAGGGACAAAATGAAATAATTAGATATGAAACTCGTAACTTCCAGACAATATCACCCCGAGTTGCAAGGAATTATTGCGGGTTTTCAACAAACGTTAAATTCTTGATTACGAAAATTGTGTAACGACTTTGGATAGAAAAGTACCCTTTGTCTTGTTAGCATTACAGTTCCCGCCCAATGACATCACAGGATTTAATGCTTTTGAGTTGTTGGTTGGTCACACCGCTAAAGGACCTTTAGAAGTCTTAACACGTAAATTAGTGCTTCAAGATGTCAGAGAAGATTACATAGAAAATCTAGAGAATTACAAATGAGAATTGAAGGAAAGCTTGGCAGATAAAAGTTCAAATGTTCAAACTAGCAGGGAATGTTTTGATGTTGAAATCTATGTTTTCAACTTTAGGTTTTATATCAATTTATATTAAGAAAATTTGGTATATTTTTTCTCGAATTCAGAATTTTGAGGTATTTTGATAATATAATTTGTCTTTTTGTACATAAAGATTTGAGTTTGATTTTTCGCTGGACACAAGTCTACTTTTATATTTTATATATAAAGTATCTATTTTAATGTTGTTACTGTTATTGAAATATTTTATTCTTATTGTTCATTACTTCTCTTGTAGTTTATTCATTTCCTTTTTTCCTTTCCCTTACTGGACTATTTTTCCCAGTTGGAGCCCTTAGGCTTATAGAATCCTACTTTTCCAACTAGGGTTGTTACTTAGCTGGGAATAATAATAATAATAATAATAATAATAATAATAATAATAATAATAATAATAATAATAATAATAATAATAATAATAATAATAATAATAATAATAATAATGGTATTAGAAAACGAAATCTACAGTCAAGAGTAAATTTAAAAAAAAGTACGATCTATAGGCAAAAGAGGGAGATTTCCCTATTGGAGATGACATTTAAGTACAATATTAATTCAGAAAAAAAGAATCACTCATTTATTTTGAAGTACGAATTAACTTTTTTGAACGGAGAATTTTAGATTACTTAATTGATATAGGGACATATAGAGCTAAGCAGTTATTATTATTATTATTATTATTATTATTATTATTATTATTATTATTATTACTTGCTAAGCTATAACCCTAGTTGGAAAATAAGATGCTATAAGCCTAAGGGCTCCAACAGGGAAATTAGCACAGTGAATAAATGGAATAAGGAGATAGATAAACTCCAACATAACTCATTTAAGAATTATAGCAAATTAGTTTTGAGAAAAACTCCTATGTGCCTAAGAATTTCAAGGTATTTAACCCTAGCTTAGAAGAAGATTGACTGGGGCTCTAAATAATGTTCTTTTCGAATTGTCTGGAAACTGTTTGTGATAAATTACGTTTAACTGATCCTTTAGAGTATGATATTGAATTACAGGACACAAACCCCATTAGACAAAGTCCCTATTACTTGAGCCAAGAGGAAACAAATTCAGTACGAATGGGAATTATATTCATGATAGTTGAAGAGAGAGTGAATGGTGTTCTCCGGTTGTTCTGATGAATATGGAAGAAAGTAAGTAAACAACATAGGTAGGAAAAGTAATTTTCGCAAATCTAAATAATGATTTCTTCACTGTATTATTCTATCTAATTTCTCTTCTTCTTGTTTTATTAAGGTTTCTTTTTTTACAGTTTATAGAGGAAATAATTAATCTTATGTTGTTACTGTTTTTCAAATATTTTATTTTTCTTTGTTTCCTTTCCTCACTGGACTATTTTCAATGTTGGAGCCCCTGGGCTATAGCATCTTGCTTTCCAACTAAGGTTGTAGCTTTGCAAGTAATAATGATAATAATTTCCTTTTTGAAGTGGTATTCCAGAAAAGAATTCATAAAACAACTAGAATAACTAAGGGGACGGAAACCAGGGTACACTCAGGCACACTATTCTCTTCCTCTTGTTTATTTTTTATTTTTTATATTTTATATATGCAAGATCTATTTTAACATTAGTGTTCTTAAAATGTCTTATTTTAGTTGTTTATTACTTTTCTTGCAGTTTATTTATTTATTTCCTTACCTCACGGGGTTATTTTTCCTTGTTGAAGCTCTTGGTCTTATAACATCCTGCTTTTTCACCTAGGATTATAACTCAGCTAATAATAATAATAATAATAATAAAAATAATAATAATAATAATAATAATAATAATAAAAATAACAACAACAACAACAACATCAACAACAACAACAACAACAACAACAACAACAACAACAACAATAATAATA
>NC_090740.1:44136259-44156259 GCF_036898095.1 Palaemon carinicauda
TTTAATTAGTGACTTGGAGAGTTTTCATCTCTCTTCCTTTCATGATCGTCATTCCGTAACTTTAATGAAAAGCAAAATCCAAAAATGGAGTCTGTGAAAGTATTGCCGCAACGATTTGAATAAATCTACGTGAAAATTAATGAATCATTTTTTTTCTTTCCGGTCATAATGAATGGATTCAATGAATACATAATATGTGGGGGCTCGTTTCTCTCTGATATGAACTTAAAAAAAGTATACGATATTTGTGGAGAAATCGATTTAATGAAAGGTTCAGAGTATAGAGAGAGAGAGAGAGAGAGAGAGAGAGAGAGAGAGAGAGAGAGAGAGAGAGAGAGAGAGAGAGAGAGAGAGAGAGAGAGAGAGAGAGAGAGAGAGAGAGAGAGAGAGAGAGAGAGAGAGAGAGAGAGAGAGAGAGAGAGAGAGAGATCTACATTTGTGGACTGAATGAATTTCAATTAATATCTCTATGTCTAAAATATGCTCATAGAATACCTTTTTGATAGAATCTTTTTAAAATGTAGATGGGAGAAGGGAGTGACTGGAGGCATAGGTTATTATTCATATATTGTAGATGTAATTAAATAGATATGAGTTTTACTGAGGGAGAAGTTATAAAATTATAGATATTAATGTAATTACGACAAGAAAGTTTAATGATGAGGATGTGAAGTTAATATGTTGGTCTAAGCTTGAAAGATTACAGAAAATGTATTATAGAATATTTAAAGAGATCATATTGGCAGTGGATGGTAAGTAAACGGAATAAAAGAAGCATAGCCAGAATGAAAAAATCAAATTACTCATAAACATAAAAGATTTATACCTTTAAATACGTTTTCATTAAAAGAAAAGGTAAATTAATTATGATGCTGCCTAAAGAAGTAGTAAAGAGCGTATTTTGACAATTTGAGGAATGCAGAGGCGAAAACAAGGAAGACTTGAATGAGGAAAGAGTCAAAGGGGTTAGTCCAAATAAAATGGGACATATATGAAGGGAATTTTAACGTTGGATAAATGATGAGGTTTCAAAAATAGTCGGTTTGGCATATTGCTGAATGTCTGATTATGTGAATGACCAAGTGTTCATGAGATATGCCTTAATTAAATCTTTTCCCAATCAAGATGATAGAAAATTAATTGTTCATATGTATGAGGATAAAGACGAAAGATGTTGATGTAAAATAGGGTCGTTATGTTTGTTCCCAAACCAATGAACTTGAATAATAAGTGGATTTGCAAAGTAAGGCAGATAGAAATTGAATTGGTAAGGAAGGATGTATGTGTGAGCCAAGATTTTATTGTGAAATAATGTTGTATGAAGTAATCGAGGAACCGTGAAAACATGAATAAGTCTGTATGAACTATAAAGATTTGAAAATAAATTACACATATACAATGAAAAGGGGGATAGCAGGAATGTGACTTTTTAGCGCACGCTATCTGGCGCAGGACTTTTTTTACGCACGTTTTCTGGCGCAGGACTTTTTGGCGCACGTTTTCTGGCGCAGGACCTTTTAGCACACGCTTTCGGGTGCAGGACTTTTTGGCACAAGCATTCTGGCGCAGAACTTTTTGGCACACGCTTTCTGGCACAAGACTTTTTGGCACACGCTTTCTGGCGCAGGACTTTTTGGCACACGTTTTATGGCGCGGGACTTTTTGACACAATGTTTCTGGTGCAGCACTTTTTTGCCACAGGCTTTCTGGAGCAGGAATTTTTAGCACACGCTTTCTTGTGCAAGACTTTTTGACGGATGCTTTCTGGCAAGGAACCTTTTGGCGCACGCTTTCTGGCGACAATACTTGTTGGCACGCGATTTCTGAAGCTCAACTTTTTGCCACACGCTTTCAGGCGAAGGACTTTTTGGGCTTGCTTTCTGGCGCAGGACTTTTGAGCGTATGTTTTTTAGCGCGGGACTTTTTAGCGCACGCTTTTTGGCACAGAACTTTTTGCCGGAGGCTTTCTGGCGAAGGCACTTTTGGCACACGATTTCAGGCACAGGACTTTTTGGCGCACGCTTTCCGGCACGGAGCTTTTTGGTGCATGCTTTCTGACAAAGGACTTTTTGGTCCACGCTTCTTGAGGTGGGACATTTTGGCACACGCTTTCTGGTACATGACTTTTTGCGCAAGCTTTCTGGTGCGGGACTTTTTGGCGCACGCTTTCTGGCACAGAACTTTTTGGCGTACACTTTCTGGCGAAGGACTTTTTGGAGCATGCTTTCTGGCACGGTACTTTTTTGTAAAAATATTCTTTACAATTCTTGATATTTATTTATAAATCATTATTAATTTTCTATTGACTTTCAGCACTTATTAGGCTGTTTTCCGTGTTTGAGTCTTGGCGCTTGTAGCATCCTTATTCTCCTATTTTGGTTTTACCTTAGCTAGTGGTAACAGTAGCAATAATGATACTGAAAAATAGAGTTAGAATGCGTTTTGACATCGACTGCCAGAATGTCTTTACATTATCAGCAAAAGTTTTTTTCTTTACTTTATTTTAGTTAGGAGTGCGCAGACATTTTCATTCCAATTATCCTTCAATAATAAACGTGAAATATAATTTTCACGAAAGTCTGATCACGCTCTGTCCTTTCATACCAATTCAAATTTTTTCCAATATTGTGTAATTTACCTTCTAAATATTTTAATTTTTTTTTATTCCTTAATATTAAGGTTTAATTGCAATTTTTTGCTGTAAATATTTCTGTTATAGTTAAGCAGCAGATTCTTTTAGTCTCCACATTTAATGGTGTCTTTTTCTAAAATAAGATATTCATGAAATATATATTGAAAAATCGTGAATAATAATCAATATTTTAATTTCATATTTTGCTGCAATATTTACCGATGTTTTCCAATGTCTCCTAGATTTGTTTCAAATGATGAAATTAGCATAGTTCAGTATTTGATTATCCTTTTGATGAATGAAAAGAGTAACCCCATTTGCCACTTGTTACCTAAGAAAGGGAAGTCTCTCCAAGAAATCCTTGGTTTCTCGTGTTAGTGACCTCAATACCAGCTTTAGTTTGACAAGAAACATAAACCGTTACAACGTCGGATTTCAAATGAAGTTGAGGCAGAAGTTTGCAAGGAAAATGGACGAGTATTCCAATAGAAGTAAAATTTGTTTGGAATGCTTGCAATCCATGATAAATGATAGAATTATGAATCATTAATTCTTAAATTGTATACATTGAATATATTGTGAAAAATACACAGACAACGACAATGAACTATACTATGAATCTAAAAGTCTTAATGAACGAGATGGTGATGAAAAATCTCAATCGAAATTTATTTGCAACTAATGACCAAAGCGTTTTAATCAGGGCGTACGTATCAGTTTTGGTTATTAAAGGCGAGATTACCTCAGGATCCAGCAACGTTTTCTCCCTAATTCCAGTCCGCCGCTTCTGGAAAGCCTGACTGCAAAGTTGATGGACGGTAAGTCAGATTAACTGGCCAAGCAAAGTGCAAAGTATTTTCTTTCAGTTGCATGATTTACGGACTGCTAGATATTTCTTGAACGTTGTTGGTAAAATGAGGCAGAAATCATGAGGTTTTTTATTTAAGGGAGCCTGTTTTCACAGAACGCTTTAAAACTGTACATATGCTTCTGGAAAGTCTTGTGAGAATTTTTGGTTGAAATCTACTAGCATAATGTTTCTAAATATCACCTTCCCTTATATTCAAGCAAACCTTCTAATTTATTCTCTTGCTGTTAATATGGAAATTAGCTCGTTGAAGTTTTAATTAAACATATTAATGCTGGAATAATATCTAATCAAATTTCCAGCTTGACATACTTGTTTTTTTCTTTGTTTGAATTCTGAATTATATTAGAAATTATCATCTATTTTGTAATTTGCAATGATGTGTATAGTTCATTTTCTTATGGTTTAAATTTTCCAGACAACCAACCAATATTTAAACAAGGGCGTTTGGGTCCTATAAATGGCATTTAGCCTTACAGTTGTCACGTTTATTCTGGCTGCATAATAATGTAGCAGCTAAAAAAAGTGGAAAAAACCACCCTTAATGATATAGCATAATTAGTTAATGAAAAAATATCATTTGAGGGATAGTATTGTATATAAAAACACTCTAATCTTATTACTGCTGCAATATCCTGGAATAACCAGATGTCTCCTATGCTTACGATAAAGCGTACAAGAATTAATGGAGCTATCTGCACAATGTGATGAAATGATTTCATTGGAAAATATTTACTAATATTATTCATTAGGCTTTTAGCCGGTACTTATGGAAATAATAGACATGAAAAAAATATCTTCGCATATGACGTATCAAGGTTTTCTAAAAGATATTTACTTAAGTAAATTTGCTTTGGAAAGGTATCCCTCATTATTCAAAAGTTACATCAAAAGCTTCTTAACTCTCTAATGTATACTTAAAGGAATAATAAATATATGATAAAAACCCTCTTTGGATGTAATTTTAAGGCTTTTATAAATATTATTCACTCATCATTTTTTTTTTTTTTTTTTTTTTGAAAAGGTATCCTTCAACATTGCAAAATGGCAACAAAAATAGAGCCTGAGCTGGCTACTCGCCTGGCTTACATGCTAATCCCCTCTAGGCTTTAGTGCCCGTTACCGGTCGGAAAATATAAAATTTTGCTTTCAAATAAAAGCACTGAACCCACAACTGAGGCCGGCTTACCTCTTATTCTCTAAAAATAGTGAAAAACCTCTTTTCATATATTTTTTTTTTCAAGTATTACAGTAAATATTTACTCAAACTAAATAAAATTTTATTGCTATAACGTATCCAAATATGTGAAAAGTTGTACATTTACTTAGGTTCCGTAATGAATATTACTCAAAGATGATACAAATGGATAGGCCTCTGAAAGCTACCTTGGAAGCCCTATAAATTTTGTTCCTGCATTGTTAAAAGTAAGCATTCTGTTCACTATCTTTTTATTCTAATAAAGGTATATATGAATGAAAATTTTGGTTCCTAATTATGTATTGAGCATTAATGAACATTTATTAAGTATGGATGCAATTTAGAAAAAAAAGATTGATAAATGAAAAAGAGCCATCTTTAGATTCAATCATCCCAAAATATTTCCCAATACAAACTTTGCAATGTTTTGAGAGAGTAATTGCTTAGATTACCAAAACCTAAACAATAAAAAGTTTTATTCGTTTGATAAGCGTTTCCAAAAGAAACATTGATATAAGATTGATTGTGGTGAATGAAGTTCTTTATAAAACACATAATGGGATATATGATAATACGCGAAATTCTGATGATAGAAGTTGCAGAAATAATTTTTTCTTTGATATATATTAAAACTATCTATCCCAGTTACAATAGCTGTTAAGGACGGACATAGAATATGGTGTACTATACTCAATTTTCTTTAATGAGGCAGATTTGCCCCGACTCGTAGTGGTTCCCTTTTGGCTCGGAAAAGTTTCCTGCTCGCTGATTGGTTAGACAAGATAATTCTAACCATTCAGGTAGCAGGAAACTTTTCCGAGCTAAAAAGGTACCCCTGCGAGTCGGTGCAAATCTGTCTCACTAAAAAGAATTGACTTATAGTCACTGTGTCATCACCAGCATGTCCCCAAAACGAAACAAAGCAAGTTCATATTCATTCTATTGATATCGAATCTTATCTAATTTAATTTGATTGTGATAATTCTATTCACAAGCCAGTTAAGAAGTATAATTTCTTATATAAGTCTCTCGAATAATAATTCTGCCATTCTTTTTTCTTCTTTCTTTCATTCAGCAAAAATCCATTCATCTTTGAAATGGATGAAGCGTTCTAAAAAATTCCCATATTATCTCCTTCTCACTGCATTAAAACTTTAAGAAAGGATATCCTTGAACTGCAACATAATTCATTCCAATGTAGCGTTTCTTAACTGTTCAGTTATTGTTTTTGTAGAGTAATAAAATTCCTGTGTCTTTATGGTCAGGATAGCCAGTTATCCATAAGGTTCAAAATACTGGCATTTTATTACAATATTGTATCGCATTATCTTTTAAGGGAAGCAATACA
Organism: Palaemon carinicauda; assembly: GCF_036898095.1. NCBI lineage: Eukaryota > Metazoa > Arthropoda > Malacostraca > Decapoda > Palaemonidae > Palaemon > Palaemon carinicauda. The sequence goes on from NC_090740.1 coordinate 44,142,306, forward strand.
AAAAAAAAGAAAAAAAAAAGATGAAACCAATTTATGATGAACTCTCTACTGAAAGGGAAAATCTATCTAAAATGCTTATGTCTCTTTTTAAAAATCAAGGTACTGTTTATGATCGACTTTCTACAAAAATGGATGATCCATTAAAGATCTCTGAACTAATGTGTAACTTTTTTAAATTAAGGTATTTTTACGATAAAGAAAATGTGGTAATGTCCCTGACTGGTGATCGTCAGACTGGGGTTCAAGTCCCGCTGCAACCTCACCATCCTTGTGAGCTAAGGATGGCAGCTTTCGGGGAGCATATAGGTCTATCTGCTGAGTCATCAGAAGCCATTGCCTGGCACTCCTTGGTCCTAGCTTGAGTGGATAGGGGGCTTGGGTCTGATCATATGTATATCTGACCAGTCTCTGGAGCATTATCCTGCTTGATAGGATAATGTCAATGTCCCTTGCCTCTGCCATTCATGAGTGGCCTTTAAACCTTTAAACTCTACTGAAAGGGATGCTCCATAAAGGCTTGTGTCATTTTCTAAATCAAGGTACTTATTTCTTCAATTCTCTACAGAAAGGGAGAAACCTTATAGAACGCATTTGTCATATTTCTGTAAATTAATGAATAAATAATCCAATGAAAAGATATCACTTATCAATGAAAATAACATGCAAAGATGTCACTTATCAGTAGCACCAATTAGTTTAAGCACTACACGATGCAAAAAGTTTGATTCATTCCAAGAATCTTCGATACGTAGCTCAAGAAATGTTTTATGCTCTATAAACTTTTTTCTAAAAATGGTCTCTTCTTCCTTAAAGTGAGACATATAAAAGGTGTGAAAGGAAACTCCCTTTCGCCTTAATTCGGTTTAGTCCTGTTATTTCGCACAGTTTGCTTTTCTCTTTTTCCTTTCCACTGTTTTCTCAACGATCCTAACTTATTCATACGGCGGTATTGAAGGGGAAGAATCTAAATGCAAAATTCAGGAATATATAAAAAAAACTTTAATCAAGAAATGTCTGAGGAAAGAGTATAAAAAAGGCTTATTGGAAGATTTTATAAAAACATTTTGGGAAAATAAATTATTTCTGACCATTCCTGGACTTGCAAAATTAATCCATTTCAGAGAGCAGTTTCGATATACTTGAATGGTGATATTCTGATTAATTATTTGATAGAAATCATCCTTGACGAATACAAAAGGGTCTTTACATGCAAATGTCATTTGAACACCAAATAGATACTTTCAATTCAACATAATTCCCAATGACATTCGAATCATAAATCTATCTCCAGCAGGATTTCGATTTTAATCCAATGATTAAATTAATCGGTAGAAATTGATTGACTATTTTTCATAAACTGTTATTAATTTGCTGCATTTCAATTTGCAAAATTTACTTAACTTTATAACTGATATTATTTATTTGACATCGAATACCAATATATTCAAGAGATTCTCTAAATAAACCAACTTTATTTCAATGTTTCAGGTTTTTTCTATTCTATTTAAAAATCACGAAACTTTCTAATTGATACTATTCACTTACCATCGAATGCCAATGTATTTTAGAGATTTATTTTTAGAATAAACCTGGTTTATTTCAATGTTTCAGTTTTTTTCAAATCACAAAATTCCCTGTGCAAAAAGTCTTAACTCTCCGCTCTGATTAACTTTCAACTGTAAAAGAAAAACATAGTTTCTGCGCAGTCTATATCACGTCCTGCAATCATACCTTCAAAATATAAACTCAACAATTTCCAGGAAAACATTTATGCATCAGGTTACTTTTGTACCTACGATATTGACATTTCGTATTTTTGCTCAAATAACGTCAGGATATTTTTCCAGTTCTTTTCATTCCAGACAATTTCATTAACTTTTCAGTTTTCTCTGATAACATTTCCGTTATGCTTCAACAGCAATTTTAATATCAGGGGCAGATATTCTTCCTCCACCTTCAATAATGTCATTTCCCAAAAGATACTGAGAGTAAATAAATATCCATCAATTTTTATTAATTTATTTCCCAACATCGCTTATATTCAGGAAATATTCTGATCCCGGTTCAAAATCATATTAAAATAATTGAAATTGTAAAGCAAAATCAAGAAGTTTTACTCATTTCTTTATAAAGATATTTTCAACTTGCAACAAAAGAGCAAAATAGAACGCATGGGTTTTTGGGATATTGAAATCAGTTCATAGCATTATTGAAATACTACTTTTATATAACTCATCATACTGGGATGTAATATTCAACAATTATATGACGTAAAGTATATGATTCAAATTATAGCTCAAGTTGAGATAGGATTTCTGCCACGAAATACTATTGACTTTATAAAATAGCTGAATTTAATAAGAACAAATATATGAAAGGGAATTCAATTTTTATAAACACGTGAGATTTTCTTCTGTATACATTTATCAATATATATATATATATATATATATATATATATATATATATATATATATATATATATATATATATATATATAACGGATCTATTTTTGGGTGAGATCGCCATGTCGTCCTGATGGAAGTTCCTAAGGTAGCTTCAAAAGGATATATTATATACTACAGTGATATTCCCAGAGAATTAATCTTCAGGTTCCAGAATTCTAACTCCTGGAGCGAATATCCTTAAAATTTTCTTAAGGATATCGCATAATATCCGAGGACGCATTCTTGACACGCCACATAGCAATCTGCACCCCTAATAGCGTTTACGCTTCGAGGGGGATGTGGCAAAAGAATAGAAGGGGCCGTAAGAAGGTTACCCTCGTTCCCGTACTACTATTGACCACCACCCCAGCGCCATTCCCAAGATGGCGGACATTCCTTGTAGCATTGAGCGTGGTGCTACAGATACAGTACGTCAGGGAGGGAACTGTGAAGATCTTTTCTTTTAAGAAAGAAAGGTGGGTCCATCAGGACGACATGGCGATCTCACCCAAAATTAGATTTTTCACTTCGCTCAAAATCCGTTTTTTGGGCTCAAGCCATGTCGTCCTGATGGAAGTATGCCAGAGCATTAATGTATCTGTGGATTTTCATCACTGCCTTAACCTTGGAACAACCTTTCTATGATCATTTGGATCAATCGAGACAAATGACGTTACCGTTATCAGTCATTATCACTAATCATCTCCGATGTTAGTGCTTCCTGCCCCCTTCAGGGAAGAGTCATTCTAGACAGTAGAAAAAGGGGGGTCTCAAGGTAAGTATATATTGTATGGACAAACATAAGAATACACCAGATGAACAAACCGTCTCGTAGTTTGTGAAAATTACCAAATACTTAACAGTGTTTCTTAAATCCATTGTTTGTGAGCATACAAATATATAAAAGTACATACTCTGGACTTTTAATCATGCAATTGTCGGGTGAGTTAGGGCGCAATTACATTCTAATAGACGTTTATTAGTAAGTAAAATTAATGTAGCATGATAACGGAACTATACATGTAACCTGTACAGAGATTATCTTTCTTTCTTGGAAAGCAAGAAATGATAAGTGCCACTCTCAGATTGAAAAAAATTATAAAACAAATTCTCTTTATAATTCCTGTACTGGTTACTTTTATCGGCACTGTGTACTACGTACACCGGCACTAGTGCTATCTGTATAATTCCACACCTGGGATTTTGAACAGAGCTAGTGTCACCATGGTAACACTTAATCAAAGGAGGTCACACCCTGAGAGGGATGACCCCTTCTCCCTCTAATTGACAGTCCCAGTCAATTAGCTGTTCATCGTAGAATTAGACGGCGGGTTAAGTACTCTACCCGACGTCACCACATACTGCTTCAGATCATGGACTTGCTTAGCATGGTGTTTGTAGAACTCTCTGGATGATTCTCACCTAGTATATGTGCGAGGACATTTGAAGTCCCAAAACAGTGACTTTTTATAACAGTAATTAGGGGCCAGGTTTTAATACACTACCTGCCACAACTACATAGTGTTTCAGTTCATGTACCTGTTTCGCATAGTGTTTGTAAAACACTCTGGATGATTTCCATCCAGTGTATGAACGAAGACGCTCAAAGTCCATATACTGAAAGAAGTTCAGTGAGGAAGCAATCTTTCTCGGATCATGACCTGCGGGAGTACTGTCAGGATCCCCTCTACTAATAAAGTAGGTGAGCTTCGCCCTCAGTTGTTTTAGGGATAAATGCGATCCAGAGGTTTCTCCTTTAAAGAGCTGTCCTCCCCTGAAGTCTGAAGTTCTACGAAAATAGACCTTTAGACACTCTACCGGACATAGAGAGACATCTTCCTTCAGAGGGCAGATTCTCCTGGGACCCCACCTTTTAGTGGGTAGCTCATTCTTAGCGAGAAAGGATGGATCAGGGAAGAGATTCAGATCTCCTGTTTCTGAGAACTGAATGTGGCCCTCATCCCTAGAAAGGGCCACTATTTCACTAACTCTAGCCCCTGAGGCTATATTTAACAGAAAAATAACCTTTTGGGTTAGATCCTTAAGCGAACAATCTTCATTGTTCAGGGATGAGACATAATGTAGGATCTTGTCCAAAGACCAAGAGATGGACTTTGGTGGTGCAGCAGACCTAAGCCTCGCACATGCCTTCGGGATCTTATTAAAGATCTCATTCACCAATTCTACTTGAAAGGCATATAGAAGACGTCTAGTCAAGGCTGACTTGCACATAGTTATCGTGTTGGCTGCCAAACCCTGGTTATGAATATGGATAAAAAAGAACATGCAGAAGTTCATTGAAATCTCTCTCGGTCCTTTTGCTTTTACGAAAGCAACCCACTTTTTCCATGATGACTCATATTGTCTTCTAGTTGACTTAGACTTGTATTCTTCTAAGAATTCTATATTGCCTTTTGAGATCCGAAATCTTTTCTTAACCGCTAGGGCAAGAAAATCATGCAATGAAGGGTTTGGGTTCTCTGTAATAAATCGAAGGCAATTAATCTCTGAACCTTCTGGAGTTGTCCCGGGTCAGGATAAAGGACAGCCTCAGCCTCTGTTCCTTCCTCAAGGAGGATAGATTGTTCTTGGGCTACCTGGGAGCCAACAGAGCTACTCCCACCTTGAAGGATCTCAGCATGTTGAGGACTCTCAGCAGGTGATTGGACGGGATGAACTGGAAATCCTAAGTCTATCCCTTCCATTTCAGAGACATGATGTATATCATTTAAATTAGAGGATCCTTGTATAGGGCTACATATCAAGGTAGTTCCTTGACGGCGCTCGTAATGAAGAGGTCGGATTGCAGTTCGGGGACTTGTTCCCATCTGGGAGAGAATAGGTCTGTGTCCGTGGACCATTCTAACTCTATCGGCCTTAGCCTGAGTAGAGCCTCCACTGTCACATTGCGGATTTGTTGTATGTGAACTGCTGACAGGTAAGGGATGGCTAGACTGTATGAGACGTTCCTTAGCATCGTCGATTGCAGCGTCTCGTTATCGCTTCGGAGTCCTAGATCAGCCGTAAACAATTTGATCTGCTTGGAGAGAGTTTCCCTACTCATGATTGGACCAACATGGTCTTGGGATTTTCGGGCTTTGACCTTTGTTAGGGAAGCGATTAAGGAAGGACCGCTATCGGTCTTTTTAGGTCTCTTCGAGTGTTTGATGCTTGTTTTCTCCAGGTTCCCAGCGCATCTTGCAGCTGTAGAGCAGCACAGGGCCTGCCTCTATTGCGAACTGGAGAGAGAACAGGGTTCCTCCCTGTTCTCGTTTTGGGAATCTGAAATTTATCTTTCATCCACGATGTTCCGGGGACCGGATCATTTCTTCGGATGTTCATAGACCAGCCAGCTTGGGTGCTACCCACCCCAGCCTCTTGTCCAGGAACATTGTGCCTGAACCTTTCTTAGGCATAAATATTGCATGACTGTGTCTGCCAGTTTTATGAAGGCAGCTAGTACTCTGTCTAGTCTGACGAGTATCTTTCCTAGGAAGTGTGTTATTTTGTGTAACTTGAGTCCTAGATAGGAGAGGAAAGGGTGATTGACTGGAAGCTGCCAAAAGACGACTTTCAGGTCTGGTAAGACTATAGGCACCCTTTTTTGCAGCGGGGTCCTTATGTTCAGGAGGATAAACATCCTGGACTCGTTGTTTTATTTGGACTTGTTGAGTGGCGATAAGTCCTGAATGACTCTGAATTTTCTTGAGCCCTTCTCGTAAACACACAACGGCCTTCCCTGGAATTCGGTAGACTAAAGTTTCCTTACCACCTGTATGCTCTAGAGCTCTCAGGTAAACTCCTCCAGGAGGGTTTTGGATAATCGAAGGAGTTCAGGAAACGGTGGTAGAGATATCTCCACCTCTCATCTTAGTCCCATCTTGATTAGGCCATGGACCCAAGGATCGAAGGTCCAGCGATCCTAAAGGAATCTCCCTCCTACTAGAAGTATTTCTATGCTTCGACTGATCAGTAGGAATATCTTTTCGACCATCTGTCTGTAACATCTCGGTCACTACAACTGTGGATTGTTGTTGAACCGCTCGAAATGGATGTCCAGATCTCTCCATCTTCCTTTTTAGGTAGGGGACCCACAACCTTAGAAGATTCTCTTTTTGAAAGGATGCCCCACTTTTGGAGAAGTCCTACTTTCTCCGTGGAGGCGTTCTTAATCACTTTCTTGACTACCTCGTCTGGAAAGAGGTCTTTACCCCAGATGTTGGAAGATATTAGTTTTCTTGTATCGTGTTTAGCTGTTGCGTTAGCTAACACAAACTCCCTACATGTTCTTCTAGCCTTTATAAAGGCATAAAGGTCTTTTACCAAAGTAGCCATATGTATTTTGGCTAAGACCTTGAGCATGTCTGGGGTATCTTGATGAGCTGAACAGAACTCAATGTAGTTCTGTAGAGATAAAGAGGCTGCAAGTCTCTCCTTTGTTTCTTGTTCATCCTGTAAGAGAAACTCAGATAATTTTGGAAGATTTTCCTTAAATTGTCGACTGGCGACATCCGCCTCAAGGTGAAATTGGCCTCCTTCCAGTTTTTCTCCTTTCTGGGAAATGCTTGTGACAGAGGCTCGCACTCCTTGAGTATAGGACACGGTTTACCTGTCTCTATTGCCTCAGTGACATATTTGAAAGCCTTCTCCGTAAAAGGGAATGAAATTGAAACAGGAGCAAGAAAGGAAGAGTGCTTTTTACCTGGTGTGGATAACTTCGACACCGAGTAACTCGCCTTTTCTATGCTGCTTGATAGGATAGCCTGTGCTTTATCATTGTCGAGAATCATAACCTCCTCTGATTCCGTTCCTTTTCCTGATGTTGGTTCATCCTTCAGTCCAATGAAACAGTTCGGGAAAGCGTCAAAGCTTGGCCAGAACTGGATTTTGCCCAAAAGAACAGCACCCATCTTCTCCGAGATGTAGAGTTTGCCGTTTAAAATCGGCATTAGCTCTGCAAACCTCCAGGGATTGGTTGTGGAACATGTCGGGAGGTCTTGATCTACGAGTCGTTTGTACGACCCTTTAGGAGCGACAAGTGGAGCTTTACAAAGCTCTACCTTGCATTTCGCTTCCTGCTTTGTGCTCTGTTTGCACAAATTTTCTACTAGATTCTTGACTTGGGCCCATAGCTGGTTCATTCCATCTAAAAGAAGGATAGAAGGCGGAGATATCGATGTCGTTGGCTCATGAGCCTGTTGGGACGGAGACAATTCCAACCCGACATTCTCCCCTTCTTCCCGTGGGCGCTTTTCGCCCTCCTTCCCGAAGGTTATCTGGCCATCGGGAAATGTACCTCGTGTCTGGGGTACCACTATTACCTTACTCTCTGTTTGAAATAGTAACCTACGCATCTTGTCATTAGGCAGGTAAGGTCCCGGAGAGATTTTCTGAAAGCCTCTCACCCAGTTGCGTAGTTTGAAATGAGCTGCATCCCTAGTCTCTACCGACTTGGGATTCTTGAAACCTTCGGACAAAAGGGCCCGACATACTTTGCAGGCCGGCGGGTTCCAATACTGCAGGTGTTCGGAAATAATATTGCAGGGGGCATGAAACCTGCATGCATTATGTCCGTAAAAACACTTACTCTTAGTTTTGCAGAAGAGTGCAACACATGACATCTGGCATTCCTCCTGTAAAGAAAGGAAAACAAAATGAGTATACGATTGATTATCTCACTGATAGCCAATATATCAAAGGTCATATCTAAACAGAATATCTTAGGATAGCAAGCTATAAAGGGATAGTAGAAGACACATACTTGTGCATCCCTTGCAAGCAAATGCTGGTACTTCCCCTCAGTATTAAGTGATAGGAATTTCCTTTTCGAAGGAATTCCAACTGAAAAAGGGGGTTTTCTAACCCCTAGGGATAGGGAAGTGTATATTTCACTGCCCCTTTCATACTAAATAGTGTGGGGTACGGAAGACTGATTTCTCAATCAGCTTAACGAAGAAACCCTATTCCTTCAATGTAAGAGTGGTTGCAGCATAAGCTCACATGAGGATACCCAAGATATGATAGAAATAGTTACTGTATAATCGTACTGTAGTTTTCTATTTGCAGTATGCACTATATTGCAATATACTGGCTACTGTATAATTATATATAGTATGATCCAGCCAATGTGTTGCCTTTATGGTAAGCAACTGAATGTACGGTCCAGCTGGCATGATGCCAACTGGACTGGGGAAAGGAAAGACATATATTTGTATATATCCCACCCAACTTATTTTCTGTGACTCCCCTTACAAAATTAAAACATAGAGTTTCCTAATCAAGGAGACTCGAGGATAAGGGCTCTGCCCTTTAAGGGTTAGGAGTGTAATCTCCAGTCTTTAGAATTTTAATATTGCAGGGTAATCTGAAGACTGATTTCTAATCAGAATATTGAAGGATTAAATTCTTTCAATATGAGATTGGGTTTCACAAATATTTGGGTAGGATTTTCAAATATATTGGAAAACAATACTAGCATAATATATACAGAAGCTTTCAATTTGCAGTATATCCTATACTGCAAAAATACTAACTACCTGTATAAACATATACTGTAGTTCAGCCAGCATGTCGTCGGCATAGCTAGCTAATGCTAGCACATCTAGCCTGCTAGCTGAAAGAAAGAGAGATAGCATGGAGAACAGGCTACCTAATATATATATATATATATATATATATATATATATATATATATATATATATATATATATATATACATATATATATATATATATATATATATATATATATATATATATATATATATATATATATATATATATATATATATATATATACAGTAAAAGGGATGTAAAAGTCAACTATTACTACCTTCTCCAGAAAGAAGATTCAAATGGAAGGGGAGAATATAAAATTCAAGCTTCCATCCAGGTACAGTACTGTCGCCGGCAAGGATCTGTCTAAACCTTGCCGGCCGGCACCGCTGGCCAGTACTGCCGGCCTGTATCAGTACAGTCGGCGTGCTGCCGGTTGAGCAGGCACCATTCTGGCAGAGAATTTACCTTTAGGTCTCCAGAATTTTAACTCCTGGCATGAATATCCTTAAATTTCTCTCAAGGATATCATATAATATCAGGGGACATATTCTTGACACGCCACATAACAATCTGCACCTCGAATAGCGTTTACGCTTCAAGGGGGAAAGTGGCATAATTAGAAGGGGAGCCATGTCAAGTTTACCCTAGTTCCCATACTGCTATTGAGTACCACAACCGCACCACATCCAAGATGACGAACATTCCTTGTAGCATTGAGCATGGTGCTACAGATACAGGAGTTCGGGGGGATACTGTGAAGATCTTTTCTTTAGAAAAGAAGGGTAGGTCCATCAGGACGACATGGCCGTCTCACCCAAAAATAGATTTTTCGCTTCGCTCAAAATCCGTTTTTTTGGGATCAAGCCATGTTGTCCTGATGGAAGCATACCAGAGAATTAATGTATCTGTGGATTTCCATCAGTGCCTTAACCTTGGGACAATATTTCTATGGTCATTTGGACCATTTGAGGCAAATGACGTTACCGTTATCCGTCATCATCACTAATCATAAACGATGTTAGTGCTTCCTGCCCCTTACAGGGAAGAGTCATTCTAGACGGTAGAAAAGGGGCCTCAAGGTTAGCATATGGTGTATGAACAAACAGAAGAATACACTGAATAAACAAACAGTCTCATGCTTTGTATATATTGCCGAACCAATATCAGTGTCCTTTATATCCACTGTTTGTAAGCATACAATGATATGAAGTATACTTACAGTAATAAGTCAAAGACTCTGGCATCTTAAACATGCAATAACCTTCTAATAGACATTTATTTCTAATAAAGGACTAAAAAAATTAACAAGTAAAACGCATGTAGCATGATAAAGGAATTATACCTGCGACATATACAGAAATTATTTTTTCCTTTTGAAAGGGAAGAAATGATGAGTGCCACTCTCAGACTGAAGAAAAGTTATAATAAAATTTCTCTTCATAATTTTTGTACCTGTTATAATCTATCAGCACTGTGTACTGCATACACATGGCACTAGTGCCATCTGTATAACTCCACACCTGAGATTTTGAACAGAGTTAGTGTCACCATAGTAACACTTTTTTAAAAGGGGATCACACTAAAAGTGGTGACACCTTCTCCCTTTAGTTGACAGTCCCAATCAATTAACTGTTCATCGCAGAATTAGACGACAGGTTTTAATATACTACCTGCCGCAACCACATAATGCTTCAGTTTATGGACCTGCTTACCGTAGTGTTTGTAGAACACCCTGGATGATATCCCTCTAGTATATGAGCGAAGATGCTCAAAGTCCATACACTGAAAAAAGTTCAGTGATGAAGCAATTTTTCTCGGATCATGACCTGCGGGAGTACTGTCAGGATCTGCTCTGCGAATAGAGTAGGTGAGCTTCGCCCTCAGTTGTTTTAGGGACAAGTTTGATCCAGAGGTTTCTCCTTTAAAGAGCTGTCCTCCCCTGAAGTCTGAAGTTCTACGAAGATAGACCTTTAGACACTCTATAGGACATAGAGAGACATCTTCCTTCAGAAGGCAGATTCTCCAGTGGGTAGCTTGTTCTTAGCGAGAAAGGTTGGATCAGGAAAGAGATTCAGTTCTCCCGCTTCTTTGAACTGAATGTGGCCCTCATCTCTGGATAGGGCCACTATATCATTAACTATAGCCCAGGAGGCTATAACAAAAAGAAAAATAACCTTTTGGGTTAGATCCTTGAGGGAACAATCTTCATTGTTCACAGATGAGGCATTATGTAGGACCTTGTCCAAAGACCATGATAGTGGCTTTGGCGGTGCTGCAAGCCTAAGCCTTGCACATGCCTTCAGATTCTTATCAAAGATTTAATTCGCCAGATCCACTTGAAAGGCATATAGAAGAGGTCTAGTCAAGGCTGACTTGCATGTGGTTATCGTGATGGCAGCCAGACCTTGATTATGAAGGTGGACAAAGAAGGACAGACAGAAGTCCAATTAAATTTCTTTCGGTCCTTTTGCTTTTACAAACGCAACCCACTTTTTTCAAGATGACTCATATTGTCTTCTAGTTAACTTAGACTTGTATTCTTCTAGGAATTTTATATTGCCCTCTGAGATCCCAAATCTTTTCCTAACCGCTAGGGCAAGAGAATTATGAAATGAAGGGTTTGGCCTTTCTGTGATAAATCAAAGGCAATTAACTTCTGAACCTTCTGAGATCGTCGGGGGTTCCGAACTAGGGCCAGCCTCAGCTTCAGATCCTTCTCTAGAGGGAATAGATTGCTCTTGGGATACTTGGGAGCCCACAGAGCCACTCCTCCTAGGATGGATCTTAGTGTGTTGAGGACCTTCAGCAGGAGATTGGATTGGATGAACAGGAATTCCTAAATCCATCCTTTCCATACTAGAGACATGATGTTTGTTATCTCCACTAGAGGATCCTCGTATGAGGCTACATATCGAGGTAGTTTTTTGATGACGCTCGTGACGAATAGGTCGATCTACAGCTCGGGGACTTGTTCCCATCTAAGAGGGAATAGGTCTGCGTCCGTGGACCATTCTAACTCTATTGGCTTGCGCCCGGGTAGAACATCCGCTGTCACATTGCGGATCGATTGTACATGAGCTGCTGATAGGTGCCATCCCTTTAGGAAAGGGATGGTTAACATCACCTAGACTGTATGAGACGTTCTCTAGCCTTGTCGGTTCTGACGTCTCATTATCGCTTTGATATCCCAGATCAACCTGAGGAAGTCTGATCTGCGTAGGCTAGTCATGCCTGAATGAAAAGTTGAGGCACGACCTACTAGGGTTGTAGCCTAAGGCTACACTCAGAGGGAAGAGAGATTACCCTTAAATCTCTACTAGAGACGAGTATCGGTTATATAATAATTTTAGAATATATCAATCTCCGATGAATTGATAAACCAATAGACGAGGGTAACCGGGGAAATCTCGAAAGTGTACTATCTCACCTAGGTTAGGTTACCTAGGCAAGACGAGATCTCAGTTACCTAAATCACCAAAACTCTGACATATATGATCAACATAGAAAAAGGAAAAATTATGCATATAAATATCTTTACAAGTATAAATTGCCTAAATAGCTTTCATAATTAAAGTATTAACGCTATTTTAACCGGGAATGTCGTTCTACTAACTAAATAACACATGCCTAACGAACGACAGCGCCCATGGCGCCTCCGATAACAGGCCTAGCTCCTAATCACAAAAAATTACTCTAATTTCACTGTGAAACAGGAGGTAAATTACACACATTGTAAAGAATCAATACTCAACTTTCCAGAGGCGAAAGAAGCTGGAGATTACATAATAATCTTTGAAAAACGATAGAAAATGTCAGATCAACAGAGAACACCACCATGCGTAATCTCTACAGAATTAGGAATGTTCGCCATCTTAGATGTGGCGCTGTTGTGGTACTCATTAGTAGTATGGAAACTAGGGTAACCTCCTTGACACAGCTCCCCTTCTAATTCTGCCACTTTCCCCCTCGAGGTGTAAACGCAATTCAGGGTGCATATTGCTATGTTGCGTGTCAAGAATACGTCCCCTGATATTATGCGATATCCTTGAGAGAAATTTAAGGATATTCGCGCCTGGAGTTAGAATTCTGGAGACCTAAAGGTAAATTCTCTGGGAATATCACTGTAGTCAAATATCCCTAGGAAGCTACTCTTAGGAACCTTCTATCAGGACGACATGGCTAGAGCCCAAATATATATATATATATATATATATATATATATATATATATATATATATATATATATATATATATATATATATATATATATATACATATATATATATATATATATATATATATATATATATATATATATATATATATATATATACATATATGTGTGTGTATGTGTGGGTGTGTGTGTGTGTGTGTGTGTATAAAACAGTGACAAGTTACCTAGTTTTTTCTTATAATTATCTTTTGGCTCTGAATTTATCTCATCTAAGTATCATTATATATTTCATATGTCATATCTCATTCCATAGTGTTATTGTTCCTAATGTACAATCATACATTTATGAGTAAATGGTTATGCATTTCTATTTTGTTTCCTTTTGGATAAGGAGGCACTATTCCTATATCATTTATATCGTATAGGAACTTTCTTAGCCCACTTGTATGTACAATTGAAACAGGACCCAGACCACCACACAGGCTGCCATAGGAGAGAGAGAGAGAGAGAGAGAGAGAGAGAGAGAGAGAGAGAGAGAGAGAGAGAGAGAGAGAGAGAGAGAGAGAGAGTATGTGGGAAAATAAAGATAGAAATTAGATCCTACTCCCCTCTGGAATTTAACTTTCACCTGAGTGATTTCCCCTCTTCTTGTTTTGTCCACAGATGTTTACACAATTCCTGCTCCCCCCAAACATTTCACTTTTGTTTTCTCTTGAGATATGATTTTATATGATTCAAAATGGGGATGACTTTGATAGAAGTAAGTGTGAGTAATC
>NC_090740.1:44161259-44186259 GCF_036898095.1 Palaemon carinicauda
AGATTTTATTGTGAAACAATATTGTATGAAGTAATCGAGGAAGCATAAAGATGTGAAAAGAAACAACACATATACAATGCAAATCGAGATAGCGGGAACGGATCTTTTTAGCGCACGCTTTCTTGCGCAGGACTTTTTGGCGCACGCTTTCTGGTGAGGGACTTTTTGGCGCACTCTTTCTGGTGCGGGACTTTTTGGCGCTCGTTTTTTGGTGCGGGACTTTTTGGCGCACGCTTTCTAGTGCGGGATTTTTTAGCACACGCTTTCTGGTGGGGGACCTTTTGGTACAAGTCTTCTGGCGGCAGACTTTTTGGCGCACGCTTTCTGACGCGGGACTTTTTGGCGCAAGCTTTCTGGCCCAGGACTATTTGTCACACTCTTTCTGACGAAGGACTTTTTGGCGGACGCTTTCTGTCGCGGGACTTTTTGGCACACGCTCTCTGGCGCAAGACATTTTGGCGCACACTTTCTGGTGCAGGACTTTTTGGCGCACGCTTTCTGTCACAGGACTTTTTGGCCCTGGTTTTCTGTTGCGGGGCTTTTTGGCACAAGCTTTCTGGCGCAGGACTTTTTGGCGCACTCTTTCTGCCGCAGAACTTTTAGGTGCATGCTTTCTTTCACGGGACTTTTTAGCACACGGTTTCTGGCGCAGGACATTTTGGTGAACGCTTTCTGCCAAAGGAGTTTTTGGCGCATGCTTTCTGTCGCAAACTTTTCGACACCCGCTTTCTAGTACACGACTTTTTGGTGCACACTTTTTGGCGCAGGCTTTCTGGCACGGGACTTTTTGGTACACGCTTTCTGTCACATAACCATTTGGAACACGCTTTCTGGTGTGGTATTTTCGGCACATGCTTTCTGGCGCAAGACTTTTTGGCGCACGTTTTCTGGCGCGGTATACATATTGTTTAAATTTCTTGATATTTCATTTATAAATCATTATTTATTTTCTATTGCCTTTTGGCAGTCACTAGGCAGCTTTCTCTGTTTGAGTGTTGGTGCTTATAGCATCCTTATTCTCCAATTTCGTTTTACCTTAGCTAGTAGTAATAGCAACATGAATGATACTGAAAATTACAGTTAGAATGCGTTTGGACATGACTACCAAAATGTCATAACAATTTCTTCAAATGTTTTTTCTTTTCCTTTTTCTTAGTTTAGAGCACGCAGAAAATTTTACTCCTATTAACCTTTAATAATAAACGTAGAATATAATTTCCACGAAAGTATCACGCTCTGTCCTTTCATCCCAAAACACCAATTCAACAGTTTTCCAATATTACGTATTTTGCCTTCTGAATATATTACCATTTTCTTTTTTTTTAATATTAAACCTTGATTGTAATTTTTTGGCTGTTAATATTTCCGTTACAATAAAGCAGTAGATTCTTTTAGTCTCCATATTTAATAGCATCATCTTCTAAATTAAGATATTCATGAAATATATATTAAAAAATCGTGAATATTTAGCAATATATTAAATTCGAAATTTTCATATTTTGCGGCAAAATTTACCAGTGTTTTCTAATGTCTCTTAGATTTGTTTCAAATGATAAAATTAATATAATTCAATATTTGATTATCCTTTTGTTGAATAAAAATAAGAACCACATGTGGCACTTGTTACATAAGAAAGGTAAATCTCTCCAAGAAATCCTTGGTTTCTCGTGTTAGTGACCTCAATACCAGCTTTAGTTTGACAAGAAATATAAACCGTTCCAACGTCGGATTTCAAATGAAGTTGAGGCAGAAGTTTGCAAGGAAAATGGACGAGTATTCCAAAGGAGAAAGATTTGTTTAAAAGGCTTGCAATCGATGGTAAATGATGGAATTGTGTATCAGTAATTTTCTAACTATATTTTTATATATATGGTGAAAAACACACAGACAACAACGAAGAATTATATTATGAATCTAAAAGTCTTTATCAACGAGATGGTGATGAAAAATCTCAATGGAAATTTATTTACAACTAATGACCAAAGCAGTTTAAACAGAGAGCACGTATCAGTTTTGGTTATTAAAGGCGAGATTACCTCAGGATCCAGCAACGTTTTCTCCGTGATTCCAGTCCGCCGCTTCTGGAAAGCCTGACTGCAAAGTTGATGGACAGTAAGTCAGATTAACTGCCCAAGCAGAGTGCAAAGTATTTTCTTTCAGTTGCATGATTTACGGACTGCTAGAAATTTCTTGAACGTTGTTGGTAAAATGAGACAGAAATCATGAGGTTTTTATTCAAGGGAGCCTGTTTTCAGAGAACACTTTAAAAGTGTACATATGCTTCTGTAGGTTAAGGAAAGTCTTGTGAGAATTTTTGGTTAAAATCTGTTAGCATAATGTTTTTAAATCTGTCAATCTCCTGGATTCAGGCATATCATATAATTTATTCTCCTACAGTTAATATGGATATTAGCTCGTTGAAGTTTTAATTAAACATATTAATGCTGGAATAATATCTAATCAAATATCCAGCTTGATATACTTGAATTTTTTTTTTTATTTCAATTCTGAATAATATTAGAAAATATCATCTATTTGTAATTTGCATTGATGTTTCGTATAGTTCATTTCTTTATGGTTTCCATTTTCCAGACAAACAACCAATATTTAAACATGGGAGTATGGGTCCTATATATGGCATTTGGCCTTACTGTTGTCATGTTCATTCAAGACAGTAAAGAGGGATGTATCTGGCAGCATAATAATGTAGCAGCTAATAAAAGAGGAAAAAACCTCCCTTAATGACAGTGTAATCAGTTAATGAAAAAATTATCATTTGAGGGATAGTATTGTATATAGGAACCTTCTAATCCCATTACTGCTGAACTATCCTGGAATTACCAGATGTCTCCTCTGCTTACCATAAAACGTACAAGAATTTATGGAGCTAACTGCGCACTATAATGAAAAGATTTTATTGGAAAATATTTCCTGATATTATTCCTTGAGCTTTAGCGGGTACTTATGAAAATAATAGACATGAAAAAAATATCTTCGGATATGACTTATTAAGGCTTTTCCTAAAGATATTTACTCAAGTAATTTTTTTTTGGAAAGGTATCCCTCAACACCAAAAGCTTCTTAACTCTTTAATGCATACTCATATAAATAATAAATATATGATAAAACCCTCTTTGGATGTTACATTTAAGGCTTTTATAATATATTCACTCATGTCAATTTCTTTTTATTTATTTATTCATTTTTTTTTAAAGGTATCCTTCAACATTGCAAAATGGCAACAAAAATAGAGCCCGAGCTGGCTACTCGCCTGGCTTACATGCTAATCCCCTCTAGGCTTTAGTGCCCGTTACCGGTCGGAAAATATAAAATTCTGCTTTCAAATATCAGCACTGAGCCCACGACTGAGGTCGGCTTACCTCTTGTTTTCTAAAATTAGTGAAAAACCTCTTTTAATATATATATATATATATATATATATATATATATATATATATATATATATATATATATATATATATATATATATATATATATATATATTAAGTATTACAGTAAATATTTGCTCAAACTAAATAAAATTTCATTGCTATAAAGTGTACAAATATGTGAAAAGTTGTACATTTACTTAGGTTTCATATTAAAAATATTACTCAAAGATAACATAAATGCATAGGCTTTTGAAAGCTACTTTTGAAGCTATGTAAGTTTTATTCCTGCATTGTTAATTAAAAGTAAGCATTCTGTTCAGTATCTTTTTATTCTATCAAAAATATATGTGAATGAAAATTTGGGTTCATATACTGTATATATTGAATATTATTGGACATAGGCTATATTCAATATGGACGCAATTATAAAAAAAAAAATTATTGAAAATTGCCAAATAGGTCTTTTTAGATTCAGTCATACCAAAATATTCCACAATATAAACTTTGTGAAATTTTGAGAGAAAATTTACTCAGTTCACCAAAAGCTAAATAATAAAAGGTTTTATTAGTTTGATACACATTTCCAAAAGAAACATTAATTTTATATTGAGTGTGGTGTATGAAGTTCTACATAAAACAAATCCTGGGATATATGATAGGACGTGAAATTCGAATGATACAAGTTGCAGTAAACGACTTTTGTTTTTCTTTGAAAGATATTACAATAATCTATCCAAGATACAATAGCTGTTAAGGAAGGACATGGAATGTGGTGCACTAGTCACTGTGTCATCACTAGATGTCCCCAAAATGAGACAAAGCAAATTTACCATCATTCTATTGACATAGAATCTTCTTATTTAATTTCATTTGATTGTGATAATTCTGTCCATAAGGCCAGTTAAGAAGTATATTTCCTTAAATAAGTCTCTCGAATACTTAATTCTTCTTTCTTCTTTCTTTCGTCCAGCAAAAAATCCATTCATCTTTGAAATGGATGAAGCGTTCTGAAAAATGCCCACATTATCTCATTCTCACTGCATTAAAACTTTAAGAAAAGACATCTTTGAACTGCAACATGATTCCAATATAACGTTTCAGTTATTCCTTTTGTACTGCAATAAAATTCCTGTATATATATGGTCACGATAGCCAGTCATTCATAGGGTTCAAGACACTGGCATTTTATTACGGTAGTACATCTCATTGTCTTTTAGGAGAGAAAAAAAAAGAAAGAAAAAAAACTCTAAATTTGAGTGAATGGTTCTGTAATTCTGGTCTATATTTTCATTTGAAATATGGATGGAAATAATTTATGATGAACTCTCTACTGAAAGGGAGAATCTATCTAAAATGCATATGTCACTTTTTAAAATTAAGGTACTGTTTATGACCGACTCTCTACTGAAATGGATGATCCATCTAGGATCCGTCATTAGCAGGTGTAATCTTTTAAAAATAACGTATTTTTACGATGAAGAAAATGTGGTAATGTCCCTGACTGGTGATCGCCAGACTGGGGTTCAAGTCCCGCTCAAACTCGTTAGTTTCTTTCGTCACTGTAACCTCACCATCCTTGTGAGCTAAGGATAGGAGCTTTTTAGGAACTTATAGGTCTATATGTTGAGTATTCAGAAGCCATTGCCTGGCCCTCCTTGGTCCTAGCTTGGGTGGAAAGGGGTTTGGGTCTGACCATATGTATATATGATCAGTCTATAGGGCATTATCCTGCTTGATAGGATAATGTCACTCTCCCTTGCCTCTGCCATTCATGAGTTTAAAGGTTTAAAACCTTTAAACTCTACTAAGAGGGAGGCTCCACCAAGATATGTGTCATTTTTTAAAAATCAAGGTACTTATTTTATCAAATGTCTACAGAAAGGGAGAAACCATATAGAACGCATTTGTCATATTTCAAAATTCAGGTACTTTTTTACAATCAACTCTCTACAAAAAGGGAAGATCCCACTAGGACTATGTGCGTATGCGCATGAATGTTGCGCAACCCAGTTGTATCTAAAATCTTACAGAGACAAACACACAGACAAACATACAAGAATGAAGAAGGCAATATTGCATTAGGATAAAGCACGAAATAATTTCCTACTCTCGTCTTGAATTTAATTTTCCCTTGATTGATTTCCCCTCTTCTTGTTTTGTCCAAAGATGTTTACATAGTGTCTGCTCCCCTCAAACGTTTCCCTTATTATTTTCCCCTGAGGGAAGAATTCAGGGAATTCAGAGTAATCCCTCCTTAGAAACAGGTATTTAATCAAGCCAAGAGTAACTCATTACGAGTGCGATGGGAAATATTAGAAAAGACTTGAAATGAATTACGAGAACTTTCTCTATTATTATTATTATTATTATTATTATTATTATTATTATTATTATTATTATTATTATTATTATTACTTGCTCAACTGCAACTCTAGTTGGAAAGCAGGATGCTATAAACCTAGGAGCCCCAACATGGAAAATAGCCCAGTGAGGAAAGGAAACAAGGAAAAATATAATATCTTAATGAGGAAGATTATTAGGCTGAAACGAAACATCATTTTTATCACCAAAATAATCCAGATTTTGTGTATTCGGAATCTTCCTCAGAAATGCCAAGAGATCAATGAGTTTGGGTTGTAAAGAAAAAAGTGGCTGGGAAACACACAAAAAAATTAAGATTGCATTATTCATCATTCTTTACCCTAAGGCAAAATATAAAAATTCACGCTAGAAAACCTAGAATTATTTAGATAGATAATTTTCTTGATGTTTTGCTCTAAGCGACACCTTATTCTTTTTTTTATTATTATTTAGAATACAGAAAACAAAATATAAGGGTAAAATAAAAATCCTGATGGAAAAATGGTTGGTAAAATTTGTTCTCATCAATTATTTATTTCCTTATGTCCTTTCCTCACTGGGCTATTTTTCCCTGTTGGAGCCCCTTGATATAGCATCTTGCTTTTCTAACTAGGGTTGTAGCTTGGCTAGTAGTAATAATAATGATAATGATAATAATGATAATGATAATAATAATTACACTAATGATAATAATAACAACAACAACGACAATAATAATGATAATAATAATAATAATAACAATAATAATAATAATAATAATAAAATGCCAAAAAGATTATGTTTTAAACATAAGCAGGGATAAGAATGTAAAACGTATTGTTTCTAACAGACAATTTGCATCAGTTACATCAGTCAGTAAATTAAAAAAAAAGTTTGTGTTGTCAGTTTAAGGATATGATCACATTACATAGATAAACGATGTCTTTTACTTAATCTTCGCCAGACAATGTGAGACACGTTTCCAGGAGGGATCAATACATAGAAACTCCAACACCAACTCCAACTCCAACTCACCCTCAAGCTCCAATTCCCATTCCCACATAAATTCCCACTCCAACTGCAACTCAAACTCCCATTCCCATTCAAATTCTTACTCCAACTCCAACTCAAAATCCCACTCCCACTCAAACCCCAACTCCAACTCTCACCCTAACTCTAAATCCAACTCCAACTACAACTCTAACTCTTACTCCTATGCCCACTCCAACTCCAACTCCCACTACCACCCCAACTCCAGCTCCTATCCCCACTTCCACTCACTCAAATTCCCACTCCAACTCCAACTCACAATCCCACTCCCACTTAAACTCAAACTCCCACTTCTATTAAAATTCTCACTCCACCTGCAACTCAAACTCCCACTCCCACTCCAACTCCAACTCCAACTCTCACCTTAACTGTAACTCCAACTCCCAACTACAACTAAAACTCTTACTCCCATTCCCACTCCAACTTCAACTACCAATACCACTCCAGCTACAACTCTAACTCCCACTCCTACTCAAACTTAAACTACAATTCTCACCCCAGCTCTAATTCCAACTCCAACTCAAACTCTTACTCCCACTCCCACTCCCACTCCTACCCCGACTACAACTCCAACTCCCACTCCCACTCCTACCCCAACCACAACTCCAACTCCCACTCCAATTCCAACTTAAACTCTAACTCCCACTACCACTCCTACCCCGACTACAACTCAAACTCCCACTCCAACTCCAAGAAAGATCAATGTATTCAAGATGGATATTTGCCTGTATTTAATGTTTCTACGTGGCTCTTGTATCACCGTAGGACGACCAATCATATCCAAAAAATAGTTGCTGAAATTGGAATTTAATTTTCACTGTGAAAATATCGTCAAATTGTTAAAGAACGTTAAGTTTGTAAGCATGAGTCTAGCTTGTAATCTATCTTTTGTTAATTTTGCTCGTTTTATTTTCCATTATCTTGTTTTTCCTGTTTATTTTTCTTTTGTAGGTTATTCTTCTATTATAGATTTATTGTTCCCAAATTGACTGCTCTCTCCGCTATACCTGAATGCTTTGTAAAATTTGATTTTCTAACTAATGGTGCAACTAGGTTCTTAATACCAGCAAACCAGAATAACACCAAAGATCTATAGCTCCTCTGGCAGGAGAGTCCCACCCTTCCGTGGAAGGATTTCAGAAAATGGTAGAGAGAGAGAGAGAGAGAGAGAGAGAGAGAGAGAGAGAGAGAGAGAGAGAGAGAGAGAGAGAGAGAGATATTACTTTTTTCTGTATTATATTACCGTCAACTGATTCCCTCAAGTTGTATTTTATCTTTCCATATTTTCCTTCTCTTTTTATATTCCCTTTTTCCGTTTTCTTTCATGCAATAAACTTCGGACAAAAATATTCTTAGGAAATTCGTCCGGAAACGAAATGGCACTTTTCAAGAATAATCTCAATGATTAATATTCTTTCGAAAATCAAATATATATAAAACTTCAAATCTGTTCTAAAATGGAAATATGTAACTTTTATTAAAATATGAAACTATGAATACGAAGATATACGATATATATATATATATATATATATATATATATATATATATATATATATATATATATATATATATATATATATATATATATATATAAATATATATATATACATATATATATGTATATATATATATATATATATACATATGTATATATATATATATATATATATATATATATATATATATATATATATATATATATCGTATATCTTCAAAAAGCAGTGGAAATATATAGTATATATATATATATATATATATATATATATATATATATATATATATATATATATACATATATATATATATATATATATATAAATATATATATATATATATAGCATATATATATATATATATATATATATATATATATATATATATATATATATATATATATATATATATATATATATATATTCACTGCTTTTTGAAGTTTGTACTTTCCCCGTAAGTCAATAGAAGAACTTTAAAAGAATAATAATAATAAATACATTTAAAGCAACTTTTTCATGTATCATTGCCTATTTTGGATATCATTTTAAGATGAACATTTTTTTCTAAAGTTTAGTGCATTATGCTGCATAGCATGTTTTGTAAATACAGTGTGCTTGTAGATTGATAAACAGGCAACTATATTTTTATTTTTGCTTGTTTGTATTGATTCAAGTTGACCCTCTTCAAATGGTTCCAATGGAATTGCCTTCTTATCGAAGTCTATCAGGAACATTTGTAACCCATTAGTACTTGCACTGAGTTTTGTTATCCTTATCAAACATCATCACTATTTGAGCATTATCCAAAAGATTTTCTTTTGAGATCCATGACAAATCATCTACCTCACAGCTGATGAATAGATGTTCCATCTGTTTATCAAAAACATCACTGTTTCTTTTTTATTATTCTATAAAGGGTTGAATAAATAATTCAATGAAAATGACATGCTAAGATATCCCTTATCAATGAAAATGACATGCAAAGATATCACTTATCAATGAAAATGACATGCAAAGGTATCACTTATCAATGAAAAAGACATGCAAAGATATCACTTATCAATGAAAATGACATACAAAGGTATCACTTATCAATGAACATGACATGCAAAGATATCACTTATCAATGAAAATAACATGCAAAGATATCACTTATCAATGAAAATAACATGCAAGGATATCACTCATCAATGAAAATTACTTGCAAAGACATCATTTATCAATGGAAATAACATGCAAAGATATCGCTTATCAATGAAAATGACAGGCAAAGATATAACTTATTAAATGAAAGTGACATGCAAAGGTATCACTTATCAGTAGCACCAGTTAGTTTAAGCAATACATGATGCATAGAATTTGACTGAATCCAAGAATCTTTGATACGCACCTCAACAAATGTTATAGGCTCTGTAAACTGTTTTCTAAAAATGGTCTCTTCTTCCTTAAAGTGAGACATATAAAAGGTGTGACAGGAAACTCCCCTTCGCCTTAACTCGGTTTAGTCCTGTTATATCGCACCGTTTACTTTTTTCTCTGTTTCCCTTCCACTATTTCTCAAAGATCCCAACTTATTCATCCGGTGGTATTGCGGGGGAAGAATGTGAATGCAAAATTCAGGAATATATTAAAAACTTTAGGCATAAAATATCTTAGGAAAGAGAGTATAAAAAAGGCTTATTAGAACCTTTTATAAAAACATTTTTGGATAAATAAATTATTCCCGAACATTCCTGGACTTACAAAATTAACTCCTTTCAGAGAGCAATTTCTGTATACTTAAATTATGATATTCTGATTAATTAATTTATATAAATCCTCCTTGACGAATACAAAAGGGTCTTTACATGCAATTGTCATTTGAACATCAATTAAATCTTTTTAATTCAACATAATTCCCAATGCCATTCGAATCCTAAATCTATCTCCAGCAGGATTTCAATTTCATTCCAATAATGAAATTAATCAGTAGAAATTAATTGTCTATTTTTCATTAATATTTTCTAATTTGCTGCATTTTGATTTGCAAAATTTACTTAACTTTTTAACTGATATTTTTGGGCTCAAGCCATGTCGTCCTGATGGAAGTTCCTGTAAGTAGCTTTCTAAGGGATATATGTACGACAGTGATATTCCAAGAGAATTTTACCTTTAGGTATCCAGAATTCTAACTTCTAGCGCGAATATTCTTAAATTTTCTCTCAAGGATATCGCATAATATCAGAGGACGTATTCTTGACACGCCACATAGCAATCTGCACCCTTAATAGCTTTTACGCTTCGAGAGAGGAGTTGCAGAATAGAAGGGGAGCCGTATCAAGGTTACCCTCGTTCTCGTACTACTATTGAGTATGACAATAGCGTCATCTCCAAGATGGCGAACATTCCTTATTTTGTAGCGATTTCGCTCAGAGGTGTTCCCTGGTGATCTAACTTTTTCGATCTTTTTGCAAGGATTATAGTTATGCATTCTCCATCTTCTTCCGCCTCTGGAAAGTTAAGTATTGGGTCTTTACTATGAGTAATTTATTGTGCTTAGGAGCTAGGCCTGTTACTGGAGGCACCATGGGTGCTGTCGTTCGTTAGGCATGTGTTATTTACATAGTGGAACGACTTCCCGGTTTTAAATAGCATTAATTAATTTTTAAATTATGTAAGCTATTTAGGCAAATTATACTTGTAAAGATAAATATAATGTGCATAATTTCCTTTTCTAAGTCGATCGTATAGTTAGAGTTTCGGTGAGTTAGGTAACCGAGATCTTGTCTCGCCTAGGTAACCTAACCTAGTCGTTTTATTATACATTCAGAAATATCCTCGGTTGCCCTCGTGTATTGTTTTTCAATTCAAGTGGAGATAGATATCTCCTGGAATTATATGAAACATTAAATGTCTCCATGGAGATTTAAGGGTAATCTCTCCTTCCCTCTGAGCGTAGCTTTAGGCTACAACCCTATTGGGTCGTGGCCTGAATTTTATTCAGGCATGACTAACCTTGGGTTTTTCTGTCTCTTCCCTTAACCGCAGGTTGCAGGATACCAGCACATTTTGGGATTCAGTCAGGATCTCAGAGTATTTAGTCTTG
This sequence comes from Palaemon carinicauda, assembly GCF_036898095.1. Taxonomy (NCBI): domain Eukaryota; kingdom Metazoa; phylum Arthropoda; class Malacostraca; order Decapoda; family Palaemonidae; genus Palaemon; species Palaemon carinicauda. Next base: position 44,172,623 of record NC_090740.1, read on the forward strand.
TGTCAGCGTCCTGCCAGCATGGTGAATAGGTTATAGGATACCATCATTCCCCTGCCGGCTAGGCTGCCGACATAGGAGGCTAGCCCTCCCTAGCCGCACTGGAAGTGGTTGTAGGATACCATCTTCTCCTTGCGGTCTAAAAGACTAGTCCTGTGCTCGCAGCCCCCTAGGCTAAAGAATAGTATTCTTCTTTTGCCTAGGATGGCAGCAGCACTGGAACTCTATTTCTCCCTTGTTGAGAGGAGGTGGCAATGCTGCCGTCCCCTTAACTGTATTGGCAGTCTCTATGTTGGAGAACAGACTTTCTCCTATCACATAGGATTCCACCAATAATGAACAACTTTGCCAGCTACTTCCACACCTTATACAAGACCCTGTTCCCTCCCCCTCTGTCTTTCACTGGGCCGTCTCCCTGCATCCTTACCGTTGCCGGTGGGTTGCCGGGGTCGGCCAGACTCCCTCTCTACAGCCGTTGTCCGGCTGCCGGTAGCTATGACAACTGCCGGCGGCCATGTTCAATGTCGGTGTCATGTGTCTTTCAACTGCCGGCGGCCATGACGGCTGCCGGCAGCGATGCATACTGCCGGTGGCCATGTCATCTGTCGGCGACCATAGTTTCTGCCGGAGGCTGGCGACGGCCAGCACCCAAGGTGGCTGCCGGTGGCTGGCAGCTGCCGGCAGCCATGGTGACTGTGAGTGGGAAGTCCCTTCTGTCCTCAAGGTTCCTCAGTTCTCCCTTGGACATATAGTCACATGTTCTGTTGCCGGAGTACTGCCGGCCAGGCCGGCACGTTAGGTGCTGACTCAGACAGCAGCACACCAACTGTACTAGTACTGCTGGAGGCTAGCCTGCCGGCAGTATATCGGCGGCTCCTTGACGGCAATAGTACTATAGCTGGATGGAAGCCTGAATGGTACATTCTCCTCTTCCATTTGAAGCTTCTTTCTGGAGAAAGGCAGTAAAATTAGACTTTTACATCCTTAATTACTATATACATACACGGTAAAAAATAACCTTTATTCCATGCTATCTCTCTCTCTCTCTTTTAGCTAGCATGCTGGATATGCCGGCAAGAACTAGCTACGGCGGCGACATGCCGGCTGAACTACAGTATATGTTATACAGGTAGCCAGTATTTCTGCAGTTTAGAATATACTGCAGATAGAAAACTACTATGTATATTAAACTAGAAGTTATTTCCAATATATCTTGGGTATCCTTACACAGGTATTTGCTGAGCCCAATTCCATATTGAATAAATATAATTTCTTTAATATTCTGATCAGAAATCAGTTTTTGGATTACCCTACAATATTAAATATCTTCAGGGCTGGGGTGTTACACTCCTAACCTTTAAAGGGTAGAGCCTTTATCCTTGTCTCCCTGATCAGGAAACTCTATGATTTAATATTGTAAGGAAGGCCACGGCAAATAGGTTGGGTGGGATACACAAATATATGTCTTTAAATTTCACTAGTTCAGTTGGCATCATGGCAGCTGGACAGAGCTGTCAGATGCTTGCTACAAAGGCAGCATACTGGCTGAACTACAATATATAATGGCACAGTAGCAAGTAATTTGCAATATACATATATATATATATATATATATATATATATATATATATATATATATATATATATATATATATATATATATATAAACACATTGCGAAAAGAAAACTACAGTACGATTATACAGTAGTTATTCCTAACATAGCTTGGGTACCCTTGTACGAGTTTCTGCTGGTACTGCTCCTATATTGAAAGAATAGTATTTCTTCAATATTCAGATTGAGAATCAGTCATCCTTACCCCACAGTGTTGAGAATAAAAAGGGTCAGTGAATTTGTACTTCTCTACCCCTAGGGGTAAGAGCCCTTTTACTAGGAGTTCCTTGATAGAGGAATCTCCCTATAGTTAATACTGAGGGGAGGTAACAGCATTTGCTTACAGGGGGTACACAAGTATGTGTCTCTTACTATCCCTTTATAGCTTACCATTCTAAGCTATTTTGTTAAAAGATGACTTTTGCATATTGATTATCAGTGAGATAATCCATTATATACCCATTCTGTTCTCCTTTCTTTACAGGAGGAACACCAGATGACTTGTGCTGCAGTCTTCTGCAAGACCAAAAGCAAGTGTTTCTACGGTCATAATACTTGCAGGTTTCATGCCCCCTGCCATATTACTTCCGAATCCTTACATTATTGGAACCCACAGGTTTGCAATATATGTCAGACATTAATGTCCCAAGGTTTCGAGAATCCCTTGTCTATAGAGACTAGGGATACAGCCCGATACAAATTACGCAACTTGGTGAGAGGCTTCCAGAAAATCTCGCCGGGACCTTACCTACCTAATGATAGGATGTGTAAGCTACTATTTCCGAAGGCAAGTGAGGAATTAGTGGTGCCTCAGACACCAATTACATCCCCTGACGGCCAGATAGCCTTTGGGAAGGTGGGAAGGGAGTGCTCGAGGGTAGAAGGGGAAAATGTTGTGTCAGAATTGCTTTCACCCTTCTATTAGATGGAATGGACCAATTACAGACCTAAGTGAATAATCTAATAAAGAGCTTTCATAAACAAAATGAAAAGCAGGAAGTAAAATGCAAGATAGAGCCTCGCAAAGCTCCTCTTGTCGCTTCATAAAAATTCATTCAAACGACCCATGGATCAAGACTGTACCAACCGTGTTTCACACAATTGTACATAATTCCTTTTGTATATATATTATGCTTGTATCTTCGCTCTTCCCTCGCACTAAAACGAACATGAAAATTCATGACTGGTTTTTCCTCTGTGATATTGTCTGTCTTGTGAACTTGTCATGTCCTGTTGCCTTGAGGTTTTGTATATAAGGAGAGTGTTCCACATTAATATAACTCAGTCGTTTCCAATCTGCCTTTGAGTTCACACCCTTACTCGGCGCCGTCACATTGGTGACCCCGGAAGTCAACTCGCTCCCACTGCCTTCCACCCCCACCTCCCTCGCCCCTCCATCGTTGGTACTATGACGGAGACTACATCAGTTGGCGCCGTGGCCGACCCATTGAAACTTTCACCGTTCGCCACCGGAGAGGCGTTTGCTTGGTTTCAACGCACTGAAGTCCACTTTCGTATTAGGGGCGTGACTAGCTCAACCACCAAAGAGGATTATGTTCTCGCGGCGATACCCGAGAAATATCCGACTGGCTTTGTGAACAAGGAGACACCCCAATAGCGTATGACGCCCTCAAATCATACCTTCTGCAGCAGTACTCGCCGTCGCCAGCCGCCCGTATAGCAAAGCTTTTTCAGCTCTCGCAACAACCGTTGGGGGACCAAAGGGCTTCGCTTACCCTCAGGGAAATGACCAGTATCGCTCGCCTTCAACCTGCCGCAGACGGCTCTGCTCGTGAGGTGAACCTACTCCGTGCCCTTTGGATACGCCGTTTACCTGAACCTGTACGCGCTGCCATACCCGATGTCGATAGTTTACCCATAAAGGACTTGATGACCAAAGCCGACGCCCTTATGGACAGCCACTTCAAGACCTCCATCAACGCCTCCACCCCTGACGACGAGGATGCCTATTCAACGTCAACCGAAGCTGACATGAATGCCGTAGGACATACACGCCTACCCCGTGACGTGCCGAAGCGGCGACAAAGCCGCCCACCACCCACCAATCGCTCGCGCCCCAACGAACGATTTCTACAGCCACTTACTACCTCCCATACGCCGCAGTTTTGCTACTACCACTTCAGATTCGGGGCAACCGGGAAGAAATGGGCCAAAGATTGTCAGTGGCCAAAAAACGTGAAAGCAGGCCATCGCTTGTGGCGGTGGCCTCCCATGTTTCTAATCTGTTCTTTTTACAGGATGCAGGAACGGGCGTGCGATTTTTGGTAGACACGGGTGCTTGTCGTTCTCTTTTGCCAAGGAAACTCTACAAGGCACGACGTAGTCTGTCTACATCTGCCGACGTCCTCTTGGTAGCTGCCAACGGATCTGCGATACCCACCTATGATTACGAGAACCTCACATTATCGTTCGGAAACGGTAAATCCAATTGGAAGTTTCTCGTTGCTGACGTCACAATGCCAATCCTCGGTGCGGATTTCCTCTCTCATTTCCACCTTCTGGTCGATGTCGCCCACCGACGATTGGTCAACGCAGACTCGTACTTGTCGACACCTCTTCAACCCGCCCCCTCTAACCTCGCTCTCCACATCAGCGCACCCACGGATGCCTACGCCCACCTCCTCACGTCGTACCCGGAAGTTTTCCGTCCAGAACTTTGCCAAACACCCACGGTTCCTGCCAAGCACGGTATTTATCACCATATCAAGACGACGGGACCCCCAGTCTTCGCAAAATTCAGACGTCTGGCACAGGAACGATTGGCAGCCGCCAAACAGACGTTCGCCGAAATGGAGAAAATGGGCCTTTGCCAAAAGGCCTCCAGCCCATGGTCGTAACCCTTACACATCCTTCTGAAGAAAGACGGCTCCCTCCGTCCGTGCGGGGATTACAGGCGCCTGAATATGCAAACAGAACCGGATCACTACCCCCTCCCAAACATTGCCGATGTAACCTCCTACCTGCACAAAGCGAAGGTTTTCTCTACGCTCGACCTCCTGAAGGGGTATTATCAGGTGCCTATGAACCCAGAAGACATCCCCAAGACCGCCATCCCCACTCCGTTTGGTACATACACCTTCAATTACTCCTGTTTTGGCCTTCGTAATGCTGGGGCAACGTTTCAACGTCTCATGGATGGCATCTTAGGGGACCTCCCTTTCTGTGTAGGTTATGTGGACGATATACTTGTGTTCTCCTCCTCAAAAGAGGAACACCTCCGTCACCTGCGCATCGTGCTCGACCGCCTGCAACAAAACGGCGTAGTAGTCCGGTACGACAATTGTACCTTTGGCGCCAACGAAGTGTCGTTCTTAGGGCACCGTATCAATCCTGAAGGAGTCCATCCCCTCCCTGAGAAGGTAGCAGCCGTTCAGAATTTCCCCGCGCCCTCGACAGTCAAAGCTCTGCAGGAATTCTTGGGCATGATCAACTATTATCACCGCTTTCTGCCAGCCATTGCCGCCACTCTTGCTCCCCTCTACGCCTCCCTCAAGGGCAAGCCAAAGGACCTGAAGTGGGGTCCCCTTCAAGAAGCAGCCTTCTGCAATGCAAAGAAGGCCCTATCAACTGCTGTGGCTCTCACTTTTCCTATCCCACACGCCCCTCTCCTTCTCTCCACCGATGCCAGCGACGTCGCTATTGGTGCAGTACTCGAGTAAGTGGTCAAAGGCTCGCCCCGCCCATTGGCCTTCTTTAGCAGAAAACTGTCCAAGGCAGAATCGGGTTATTCTACCTTCGATCGAGAATTGCTGGCGGTGCACTTGGCTGTCCGTCACTTTCGCCATTTCTTAGAAGGTACACCCTTCGTCATTCGCACAGACCACATGCCTCTGGTGCACGCCTTCACTCGACAGTCTGACGCCTGGTCCGCCCGCCAATGCCGACATCTCTCCGCCGTGGCTGAATACAATTGCACCCTCCAATACGTCCCTGGGAAAATGAATCCCGTTGCCGATGCCCTGTCAAGAAACACGTTGGCTGCCGTTCAACTGGGATTGGATTACAACGCCCTGGCTGCAGCCCAACGACAGGATCCAGAATATCTAGCTTGTAGGACATCCTGCACGTCCCTCCGTTGGGAGGATTTTCCCCTCGAAGACTCCAACACCACCCTCCTCTGTGACGTCAGTACTGGTAGACCGCGACCTTGGATTCCTGCTCCCATGCGCCGACAGGCGTTTGATCTCATCCACAGCCTTTCACATCCCTCGTGCCGTTCTACTGCACAGCTGCTGAAGGCAAAGTTCATTTGGCACGGCATTTCTAAGGATGCTAAGGATTGGGTCCGTGCCTGTACTTCTTGCCAAACTTCCAAAGCACATCGACACACGGATTCAGGAGTGGGCACCTTTCCTCAACCTCAGCGTTGTTTCGCAGACATTCACGTCGACGTTGTAGGCCCCCTACCCACATCACAAGGACGTCGTTACCTGTTTACCGTCATCGACCGCTCCACTCGTTGGCCTGAAGCCATTCCCATGGAAACTGCAACGTCCGCCTCATGTACATCTGCCTTACTCTCTGGATGGATTTCAAGATTCGGTATCCCTGAGCATATTACTTCTGACAGGGGAACCACTTTCACATCTCAATTATGGACGTCCTTAGCGAATCTCCTGGGAATCACCCTACATCAAACAACGGCCTACAACCCCGCTGCCAATGGAATGGTTGAACGTTTTCATCGCACCCTCAAAGCAGCTTTGATGTCCCACTGCAAGGATTGCAACTGGTTTACTCAGCTTCCCTGGGTCCTCCTGGGACTAAGGACCACTCCTAAGGACGCCCTCGACGTCTCGGCAGCCGAAATGGTGTATGGCGACCCGTTGGTCGTCCCTGCCGAATTTTTTCCTTCCACAACCTCCTCCGACGATCTCCAGCGCATACGTCACATCGTGGGAAAATTTACTCCGTGCCGCCAGACTTACAAGCCCCCAGCGAAGCATCACATACCAACGGACTTGCACTCTGCAACGCACGTCTTCCTGCGCAACGACACCAGCAAGCCACCACTAACGCCCCCTTACACGGGCCCTTTCCTTGTGATCCGACGCAGTCCGAAGGCATTCCTCCTAAACATTCGGGGCAAAGAAGACTGGGTCTCCATTGATCGTCTAAAACCTGCTTATCTTCTGCCAGATGACCCGCCTACAGTTCGCCTCTCTAGATTAGGGCGCCCTATTTAACATGTACAGTATGTCATTCACACAATTGTACATAATTCCTTTTGTATATATTATGCTTGTATCTTCGCTCTTCCCTCGCACTAAAACGAACATGAAAATTTATGTCTGGTTTTTCCTCTGTGATATTGTCTGTCTTGTGAACTTGTCATGTCCTGTTGCCTTGAGGTTTTGTATATAAGGAGAGTGTTCCACAATAATATAACTCAGTTGTTTCCAATCTGCCTTTGAGTTCACACCCTTACTCGGCGCCGTCACAAGACGTACCGACATGCTCCAAAACCAATCCCTGGAGGTTTGCGGAGCTGATGCTGATTTTAAATGACAGACTCTACATCTCTTAGAAGATGGGTGCTGTTCCTTTGGAAAAAATCCAATTTTGGCCAAGCTTTGACGCCTTCCCTAATTGCTTTGTTCTACTGAAGAATGAACCAGACTCAAGAAAAGGAACGGAATCGAAGGAGATCATGATTCTTGACCATGATAAGGCACAGGCTATCCTGTCAAGTAGCCTGAAAAAGGCAGGTTACTCGGTGTCGAAGGTATTCTCACTGGGTAACAAGTACCCTTCCTTTCTTGCTCCTGCTTCAATCTTATTCCCCTTTATGGGGAAGGCATTTAAATCTCGGTGTCATTCTGAACTTATCGCCACTCAACAAGTTCATATAAAACAGCAAGATCAGAATGTTAATCCTTCTGAACATATTGACCTTGTTTCAAAAAGTGGTGTTCGTAGTTTTGTCAGACCTGAAAGGTGTCCTTTGGCAACTTCCAGTCAATCATCCCCTCTCCTCCTATCTAAGATTCAAGTTACAGATAGTAACCTACATCCTAGGAAAGATATGTGTCGGACTAGACACAGTCCTAAATATCTTCATAGGATTGGCAGACTTAGTCACGTAAAAACAAGCCTAGAAATGGTTCAGGCAACAATGTGCCTGGACGAGAGGCTGGGGTGGGTAGCACCTGAAGTGGCTGGTCTATGTGCATCCAAGGAAATGACCCGGTTTCCGGGACATCGCGGATACAAAATAAGCTTCTAGACGTCTCGATTCTCTCCAGCTCAAAGGTTTTAATGGCTGAAAAACCATTGAAGCCTATGGTCACATCAACTCTCCTTTCCCTTGTGAATATAAAAGGAGATCGCAAGGTCGGTCAAGAGACTCAGGTAATCAGTCAGATTTCCAAGACGCTAACAGGGCGAAGCTCTGAACTCTCTTCAGTTGGCAGTAGTGACAGACCTAGTACTAAGAGCACAGCGGAAAGATGCGTCAAGAACCTGGAGAAAATACGCATCAAACGCTTGAAGAGATCTAAAAAGACCGATATTGGTCCCTCTTTCATCACTTCTCTAACAAAAGTCAAAGCCTGAAAGTCCCAAGACCATGCTGGTCCTGTCATGAGTGGGGGAGCTCTCTCCACACAGATCAGTCTTCCGACGAAAGATCTGGGACACTGAAGCGATAATGAGACGTCGCAATCGGCAATGCTAAAGAACGTCTCATACAATCTAGGTGACGTTAACCATCCTTTACTTAAAGGGATGGCACCTGTCAACAGTTCATATACAATTGATCCACAAGGTGACAGTGGATGCTCTATTTCAGTTAAAGCCGATAGAGTTGGAATGGTCCATGGACGCAGACCTATTCCCTCCCAGATGGGAGCAAGTCCCAGAACTGCAGATCGACCTATTCATCACGAGCCTCTTCAAGAAACTACCTCGATATGTAGCCCCATACGAGGATCATCTAGTGGAGTTTATAGACAGCATGTCTCTAGTATGGAAGGGATGGACTCAGGTATTCCAGTTCATCACATCTAATCACCTGCTGAAGGTCCTCAACAGGCTCAGATACTTCCAAGGGGGAGTAGTTATATTGGCTCCCAAGTAGCCCAAGAGCAATCTGTCCTCCTTAATGAAGGAATTGAAGCTGAGGCTGGCCCTAGTTCTGAACCTAGGTCTATTTTAGAAGGCTCAAAAATTAATTGCCTTCGTTTTACCACAGAGAGCCCGAACCCTTCATTTCATAATTTTCTTGCCCTAGTGGTTAAAAAAGATTTGGGATCTCAGAAGGCAATATAGAATTCTTAGAATACAAGGCTAAGTCAACTAGAATACAATATGAGTCTTCTTGGAAAAAGTGGGCTGCGTTTGTGAATGCAAAATGACCGAAAGAAATTTCAATGAACTTCTGTCTGTCCTTCTTTGTCCACCTTCATAATCAAGGTCTGGTGGCCAACACGATAGCTACGTGCAAGTCAGCCTTGACTAGACCTCTTCTATACGCCTTTCAAGTGGATTTGGCGAATGAAATCTTTAATAAGATTCCGAAGGCATGTGCAAGGCTTAGGCCTGCAGCACCACCAAAGCCCTCTCTTGGTCTTTGGACAAGGTCCTACATCATGCCTTATCGGTGAACAATGAAGATTGTTCCCTTAAGGATCTAACCCAAAAGGTTATTTTTCTGTTCGCTATAGCCTCCAGGGCTAGAGTTAGTGAAATAGTGGCCCTATCTAGAGATGAGGGACACATTCAGTTCACAGAAGCGGGAGAACTGAATCTTTTCCCTGATCCAGCCTTTCTTGCTAAGAACGAGCTATCCACTAAGAGGTTGGGTCCCTGGAGAATCTGCCCTCTGAAGGAAGATGTCTCTCTATGTCTTATAGAGTGTCTAAAGGTCTATCTTCGTAGAACTTCTGACTTCAGGGGAGGAGAGCTCTTTAAAAGTGAAATCTCTGGATCAAACTTATCCCTGAAACAACCGAGGGTGAAGCTCACCTACTTTATTCATAGAGTGGATCCTGACACTACTCCCGCAAGTCGTGATCCGAGAAAAATTACTTCATCACTGAACTTTTTTCAGTATATGGACTTCGAGCGGCTTCGCTCATATACTGGAGGGAAATCATCCAGAGTGTTCTACAAACACTATGCTAAGCAGGTCCATGAACTGACCTCCTTTAAATAAGTGCTACCTTGGAGACACTTATTCTGTTCAAAATCCCAGGTGTAGTGTCGCTAGAATGTAACCGGTACAGAGATTATAATGAGAAATTCTATTATGAATTTTTCTTCATTCTGAGAATGGCACTCATCATTTCTTTCCCTTTCAAGAAAGAAATATAGTTTCTGTGTTTGTTACGTGTATAATTCCATTGTCATACTCCATTCGTTTTACTGGTTAACTCATTTAGTCATATATTAGGAATAAATGTTTATTAGAATGTATTGCGTCCTAATTCACCCGACAATTGCATGTATAAAATGCCAGAGTTCTTTGACTTACTAAAGTAAGTATTCTTCATATAGTTGTATGCTCACAAACAATAGATATAAGAGACACTGATATTGATTCGGCAGTATATACAAACTATGAGACTGTTTGTATATTCAGTGTATACTTATGTTTGTTCATACAATATATGCTAACCTTGAGACCCCTTTTCTACTGTCTAGAATGATTCTTCCCTGTAGGGGGCAGGAAGCACTAACATCGTTTATAATTAGTGATAATGACGGATAACGGTGACCTCATTTGTCTCAGTGGGTCCACCTGACCATTTCTCTGGTATGATTCCATTAGGACGACATGGCTTGAGCGCAAAAAAACAGATTTTGAAGCGAAGCGAAAAATCTTTTTTTGGGTGAGATGGCCATGTCGTCCTGATGGACCCACCCATATTTTCTAAAAAGAAAAGATCTTCACAGTATCCTTCCCGAAGTTTTGTATCTGTAGCACCATGCTCAATGCTAGAAGAAATGTCCGCCATCTTGGAGATGGCGCTGTTATCATACTCAATAGTAGTACAAGAACGGGGGTAACCTTGATACGGCTCACCTTCTATTCTGCCACTCCCCCCTTGAAGCGTAAACGCTATTCGGGGTGCAGATTGCTATGTGGCGTGTCAAGAATACGTCCTCTGATATCATGCGATATCCTTGAGAGAAAATTTAAGGATATTCGCGCAAGGAGTTAGAATTCTGGATACCTAAAGGTAAAATTCTCTGGGAATATCACTGTAGTACATATATCCCTTAGGAAGCTACTTATAGGTACTTCCATCAGGACGACATGGCCATCTCACCCAAAATTTGATTTTTCGCTTAGCTTCAAAATCCGTTTATTCATTTGACATCGATTACCAATATATTTAAGAGATTTTCTAAATAAACCAAGTTTATTTCAATGCTTCAAAAGGTTTTTCGTTTTTTTATTTGAAGATCACGTAAATTTCTAATTGATATTATTCATTTGACATCGAATGCCAATGTATTTTATAGCTTTTTTCTAGACAAACCAAGTTTATTTAAATTTTTTTTCTTTTTTTTTTTTTTTTGAAAATCGCAAAATTCCTTATGTAAAGAGTCTCAACTTTCCACTCTTATTAACTTTCAACTGTAAAAGAAAAATATAGTCTCTGCGCCGTCTAAATCACGTTCTGCAATCACACCTTCAAAACATAAATTCAACAATTTGCAAGAAACCATTTATGCATCAAGTTACTCTGTGCCTACGATATTGACATTTCGTATTTTTGTTCACATAACGTCTGGATATTTTTCCAGCTCTTTTCATTCCGGATAATTTCATTAACCTTCCAGTTTTCTCTGCTAACATTTCCATTATGCTTCAACAGCAATTTTGATATCAGGGGCAAATATATTCCCTTCAATAATGTCATTTCCCAAAAGATACTGATAGCATAGAAAATAAATATCAAATAAATTTTTATTTATTTATTTCCCAACATCGTTTATATTCAGTAAATATTCCAATTCCAGTGCAGAATCATATTAAAATAATTAAAATTGCTAGTTTAATCAAGCATTTTTTACACATTTATTTATAAAGATATTTTCAACTTGCAACAAAAGAGTAGGATAGAACTCATGGCTTTTTGTGATATTGAATTCAGTTCATAGCCTTATTGAAATACTACTTTTATATAACACATCATACTGGGATGTAATATTCAACAGTTATTTCACATGAAATATATGATTCAAATTATAGCTCAAGATAAGATAGGATTTCTGCCTCGAAATACTATTGATTTTTTAAAATAACAGCATTTAAGAAGAACAAATATTCGACACGGAATTTAATTTTTATTAACACGTGAGATTCCTTCTATATACATTTATCAATATATATATATATATATATATATATATATATATATATATATGTATATATATATATATATATATATATATATATATATATATTTATATATATATATATATATATATATAAATATATATATTTATTTATGTGTGTGTGTGTATGTGTGTATAAAACAATGATATGTCACCTTATCTTATCTTTTCTTCTGGCACTGAATTTTTCACATCCAAGTAGCATTATAAATTCCAAATGTCATACCTCACTCAATGTTATTATTGATCCTAATATACAATCATCCAGTTATGAGTAAATGGTTAAGCATTTCTATATATATTATTTATATTATATAGGAACTTTCTTAGCTCACTTGTATGTGCAATTAAAACGAGAGACAGACAGCCACACGGGATGCCATAGAAAGGAGAGAGAGAGAGAGAGAGAGAGAGAGAGAGAGAGAGAGAGAGAGAGAGAGAGAGAGAGAGAGAGATAGAAATTAGATCCTACTCCCCTCTGGAATTTAACTTTCACCTGAGTGATTTCCCCTTTCTTGTTTTGTCCACAGATGTTTACACAATTTCTGCTCCCCTCAAACATTTCACTTTTGTTTTCTCTGAAGAGATGATTTTATATGATTCAGAAGTTAGTGTAAGTAATCCCCGGACAGAAAATATACTTTTTTGATAAAAGAAAAAATGGAAATTAATCAGGAGCGAAAGGAAATTACATAATAGAATTTTGATGGCAAAGTATCTATTAATTTTCATCTTTACTTTTTTATATTTATTATTTGCCTTTGTGCTCACATGAAATTTCATTCCTATCTTATTTTCACTTGGCCTTTGATTTTCGCTTCTTATATTCAAAAGAAATGGATGAATTTTTGAGGTTACATGTAATAAAGTACACTTTATTTAGAATTGACATCTATAATTGGGGCTATGATTAGCTAACAACGTATTTGCTGCGGACATTAATATATTTCAGTTAAATTTCAGGTTTTTAATTCTATGGCCGAGTTCAACTCTTTGCTTTTAGAATATTTGAATCTGCTCTACATAGTTTTGCAATGAATATTTATATTTTACATATAATTACTATAATTAGAGTCTAAAAAACTTAATAAAGGTGGTATTATTGGAATTAAAAATTTCTAATGAAGTGATTGGAAAAAAAAATACTAGCATGGAATTGTGTTTTAGTAATTACTGTATATATTTCTCCAAATTTGAAAGGAATCTCAGTGTTTCTACTTCTTGTCAAAAGATGGCAGCACACGTCTCTTTTCCATTCATATGAATGATTCTATCCAATAAGAAAGGGGTTGATAGATTGATACTTATCCTTATGTAGAAATATGTATGGTAGTATGAATTATATTCAAATCCAATTAAATAGCCATGTTTGGCTATTTTAAACCAAAATGACGTCATGGAAGGTTTCAGAATGCAAGGATTAAAGAGCACTACACATTGCTTCTTTTCATGCCTAATAGAAGGCCTTAGCAGTGGAGTACCAAATTGCTAATTATCCCCCATCAACCCCTCATTACAATTTTTATTACTTAATTTCTGTTGCTATTTAGGTACAGAATTGCTAAATAACAGACGCACGTTGTCTGCCCACAAATCAATTCTTAGGAAATGACAAATTTCATAATAAATATTACAGAAATATTTTCTCGGCAAACAATC
>NC_090740.1:44191259-44206259 GCF_036898095.1 Palaemon carinicauda
TCAATAATGAAAGAAAAAGAAAGAGAAGCAGACAGACGCAGAAGCAGAAAAGTGAATAGCTTAGAAGTCCAGTAAATAATTCTTTGAAATCCAATTTTTTCTTCGTTTGATGGTTTTTCATTCTCACTTTTCGCCTTTATCACCGCTTTCTTTATTCTCTCTTTTGCATTTCTTTTCCGTTCACTTGACCGCAGGGAATAATATTCCCTTAAAATTCGTCCTGAAATAAAATGGTCTTTTGAAGAAAAAATTAGAGAACAGAAAACTACCGTTGTAGGATTAGTATTCTTTCTAAAATCCAGTATCTATAAAATAACAAATATTTTTTTGTAAAAGGAAAAGACTGCAAGTAGCAAATATAAATAAAATATTTATTGAGTGATTAGGTAGGTCTTTATAATAAGATTAAATACGAAATAAACAGATCAACTCTAGATACGTTCAATTAATGTCTTTGCCTTTTTCTATAGCAGGGTTTAAACGGCCGAACGGTTTGTCGAACCCGGTTGTCGAACCTACTTATCAAACGGTTCGAAGAAGTGGAGTCAGCCACCAATGCATAAGACTTGTGGACAATTAAGCCCTGCCCTAAAAGTCAGGCGAGAACAGAGATTTTTTTCGAACCGTTCGACGAACGTGTTCAACAACCAAATACCTCGTTGACACGTTCGAACATCACTCGAACCGCGTTCGACGAACCATTCGACCGTGTAAACCTACCTTGACACCAACAAATGTTTGCCTAACTTGTAGAATAAATGCCATTGCAATAATATTTCTACCTAAGAACTGTAAGTAAAATAAGACACAAGGAATATTATAAAACGCTTATTTGGCGCGACAGAGAGCTGCGCCGAAAGAAATATTGCATGAGAGATTTTCTTAACCGATGGCCATTAAGACTCTTAGTGGCTCTTGTGCTTAAGGCACTACTGAGTGGGCTATGCTGCACGGGATGTCAAATATGTGTGTATGTTGACAAGTAGACCAATAAATATGCGTTGAAGTTTCTCTCCTACAAGTCATTTCAATCTATTATTATACTACCTAGGTATAAAACAGGATTTTTGAACATTCAAACCTGTAAATATCATATTTTATAGGCTTCTAATATTGATGGAACCAAAAAAATTATGAGAACTACTCTGCAAAACTGGCTCTTTCCAGACATTCTTGATAAGTAACTTAAGAAAGTTTAGATCGTGGGCACTGCTAACTAAAGATGAGAAATCCTCTTCATTTTGTCTCTGGCCTTTCATTTCTCACCGGATTTGTTTCTTTATTTCTCTTCCACAGTTTTATCACTTCCCATTCATTCACTCTATGGCATTCAAAGGTTTAAAGGCCGCTCATAAATGGCAGAGGCAAGGGACAGTGACATTGCCCTAGCAAGCAGAACAATGCCCTAGAGACTGACCATATGATTAGCCCCCAAGCCCATTCTCTACCAAAGCTAGGACCAAGAAGGCCAGGCAATGACTGCTGATTACTCAGCAGATAGACCTATAGGCTCCCCAAAAATCCCTATCCTTAACTGACAAGGATGATGAGATTGCAACGACCAAAGGAATTAACGAATTTGAGGCAGACTCGAACCTCAATCTGGTATTCACCAATCCGGGATGTTACCACATCGGCTACCATGTCAAATTCCATATATACAAAGTTTGAAATCCTTAAAAAAAATAATCATCAAAATCCAATATAGAAAATTCTTAATAAAATCATTGAAACAAAAGCCAATATTCCTGGAAATGATATTTCAATTTACTAGATATCATATTCATGGAAAGCAAATCTTCTTTAGAGAGCACTGTCAATATATCCGCAGTATATCGAAAAAACTCTTAATAATGGTATGGTTATAATAACTATATCCAATCAGCCTTAATAAATACAACGATGTTATTACATAAGGACATTTTTAATGAATATACTGTTCAATATTGATTATTACAAATAAATTACGTTTCCTATATTCTTATGTTGATATAAACAGTGAATTGACTACTGCCTTGTCTCAAAACTGTTTATAATAAACCTATTTTGTTTACGCCATTACAATAAATTCTCCCTTTTTACTCTGATTAAGCTTCATTCATAAATGCAGAATATTCAGTAATTTTCATAAACGCTTGATCTCGTTTTATTCATCCAATGTTAAAAATAGAGTTGGACAGTTTGCATGGAACTAGTTACCTGTCTAATTAATTTGGTAGCTTCAATTTTGACGTTTGACATTTTTCATACGCTATCTGAATATTCTCTCCATTTTTTAATACGATTAGCTATCCAGTTTTTTGCTGCTGCCATTTCAGGTGCACTTCATCCGTTGAAGTTTTAAATTCAGCAACTGATTTCCCATTCCCAGTTTTTATTTCCATAAATGAATTGTTTTTATTTTGTTTTATTTGGAAATAAAAAAGAAATTCATATCTCTTTAAATAATCTTATTGCCGGATGCCTAACATGGTTAGTTGATATTCAGATTTAGATCCAAATTTACGATTTTTCCCGAATTACATCATATCGGTGTCTAAGCCATTCATTAACTCTATTTGATTTTAGATGATTTGTAAGAAATGAATAAGAGAACAAACGGCATTTTTTATATTTTTATTTTCTTTGTTAACAACGAAAAAGAAATATTCATTCTCGCTGGTGACAGAAAAGAGGAAAATCTTTGGTTCTTTTTGGTAGTTACTTTGAATCAGCATTTGATTTGAGGAACAGTTTAACATAATAAAACATAATTGTTATTTTCTAATTGGTTTCATATATAACCTACTCTCAGATTATCTCAAAAAGGTCGCCTATACTTTGCGCTGAAAGAAGATTGAGATGTTCAATTTAAGTTGTCTTATTAAAACCATTCAAGGTTAAAGACAAATTTATTAGATAGTCAGATATCAATATAAAATCTATTATAATATACATATATATATATATATATATAGATATATATATATATATATATATATATATATATATATGTGTGTGTGTGTACATATATATATATATATATATATATATATATATATATATATATATATATATATATATATATATATATATATATATGCATGTACATATATATATATATATATATATATATATATATATATATATATATATATATATATATATATAGTCATATATATATATATATATATATATATATATATATATATATATATATATATATATATATATATATATATATATAGTCATATATATATATATATATATATTTATATATATATATATATGTATATATATATATATATAAGAATTGAAAAATAAACAATGCCTTTATTTCAAAATCCAGTCCGTAATTGGTGATGTCCACTGATGAATGCGTTGCGACAGATGCAGTTTAATGGAGCCATGTGTATCCTGACCAATGAATCACCCTTTGGTTATCAAAGGCATGTACTGCCAGATGTGTTCTTCTTAGTTCCCATCACCTTCGCCTGAGACGCCTGACTGAAAGTGATGAACGGTAGGTTAGAATATCTGAGGCCTGACTCTTTAGGTGATGAACTACAAGTCAGGATATCTGAGTCCTGACTCTGAAGGTGATGAACGGCAGGTCAGAATATTTAAGGTATGACACTGAAGGTGATGAACAGCAGGTCAGAATATCTGAGGCCTGACTGTAGGTGATGAACTGCAGGTCAGCATATCTGAGGCCTTACTCTGAAGCTCATGAACGGTAGGTCAGAAAATATAAGGCCAGACTCGTAGGTGATGAACTGCAAGTAAGAATATCTGAGACCTGACTATGTATGTGATGAACTGCAAGTCAGAATATCTGAGGCCTGGCTCTGAAAAAGATGAACCGCAGGTCAGAATATCATAGGCGTGACTCTGAAGGTGATGAACGGCAGGTTAGGATATCTGAGTCCTGACTCGGTAGGTGATGAACAGCAGGTCAGTATATCAGAGGCCTGACTCTGAAGGTGATGAACGGCAGGTCAGAATATCTGAGGCCTGACTCGGTAGATGATTAATTGTAAGTAAGAATATCTGATGCCTGACTCTATATGTGATGAACTGCAGGTCAGAATATATGAGGCCTGACTCTGAAAGCGGTGAAACGCAGGTCAGAATATCCTAGGCATGACTCCGAAGGTGATGAATGGCAGGTCAGAATATCTTAGTCCTGACTCGGTAGGTGATGAACGGCAGGTCAGAATATCTGAGTCCTGACTCGGTAGGTGATGAATGGCAGGTCAGAATATCTGAGGCTTGACTCTAAAGGGGATGAACTGCAGATCAGAATATCTGAGGCCTGACTATGTATGTGATGAACTGCAAGTCAGAATATCTGAGGCCTGGCTCTGAAAAAGATGAACCGCAGGTCAGAATATCATAGGCGTGACTCTGAAGGTGATGAACGGCAGGTTAGGATATCTGAGTCCTGACTCGGTAGGTGATGAACAGCAGGTCAGTATATCAGAGGCCTGACTCTGAAGGTGATGAACGGCAGGTCAGAATATCTGAGGCCTGACTCGGTAGATGATTAATTGTAAGTAAGAATATCTGATGCCTGACTCTATATGTGATGAACTGCAGGTCAGAATATATGAGGCCTGACTCTGAAAGCGGTGAAACGCAGGTCAGAATATCCTAGGCATGACTCCGAAGGTGATGAATGGCAGGTCAGAATATCTTAGTCCTGACTCGGTAGGTGATGAACGGCAGGTCAGAATATCTGAGTCCTGACTCGGTAGGTGATGAACGGCAGGTCAGAATATCTGAGGCTTGACTCTAAAGGGGATGAACTGCAGATCAGAATATCTGAGGCCTGACTCTGAAGGTGATGAACTGCAAGACAGAATATCTCAGTTTTGACTTTGTAGGTGATGAACTGCAGGTCAGATTATCTGAGTCCTGACTCGGTAGGTGATGAACTGCAGGTCAGAATATCTGAGTCCTGACTCTGTATGTGATGAACGGCAGTTCAGAATATCTGAGTACTGACTCGGTAGGTGATGAATGGCAGGTCAGAATATCCGAGGCTTGACTCTAAAGGTGATGAACAGCAGATCAGAATATCTGATGCCTGACTCTGCAGGTGATGAACTGCAAGTCAGAATATCTGAGTTCTGACTCTGTAAGTGATGAACTTGAAGTCAGAATATCTGAGGCCTGACTCTGTAAGTGATGAATAGCAGGACAGAATATCTGAGGCCTGAGTCTGTAGGTAATGAACAGCAGGTCAGAATGTCTGAGGGCTGACTCTGAAGACGATGAATGGCAGGTCAGATTATCTGAGACGTGACTCGGTAGGTGATGAATTGCAAGTAAGAATATATGAGGCCTGACTCTTTATGTGATGAACTGCAGGTCAGAATATATAAGGCCTAGCTCTGAAAGTGATGAACCGCTGGTCAGGATATCATAGGCGTGACTCTGAGGGCAACGAACGGCAGGTCAGATTATCTGAGACGTGACTCGGTAGGTGATGAACGGCAGGTCAGAATATCTTGGTAAGCAAATGGTGTTGGCTGTCCGATGGACGGCTTACTGGCAACTTGAAACTTCTTGAACGAACTTAGGTAGAATTTGGCAGAACTAATCAGGGCTTCCCTGAAAAGTGGTTTTAAGTGCACGTTTGAAAGACGATTCTTTATTTAGTAAGTATTTTACACATAAACCCAGAATCTTTCAGATGTGTTATATTGAATGATGCTGGGAATTAGTCACATCAAAAGGATTTATGCCAAACATTTTTTTTTTCCACTCATCGTTTTGATGTCCTAACTTCATCCAAAATTCGTGCTTTTTATGGAAAGAAAAATCTCATGGATACGAGTCATATTTTTTCCATTAGTTTTCAAGAATAAGTACAAGGATTATTTTGAATGAGATTAAATTGAAATAGGTAAAAAACTCGAGTCAAACCTTTGTGTGTTGATGGTTGAGGAATGGTTTGGGGTAAAAGGCCGTGTTTTGTCAACTAAAGGCCGTGTTTTGTCAACTGTTCAAAACAATTAGGGTGATTGTTTATAGAATATAAATGTCGAATAAGGAATAAAAAAGCTGGTCGCGAGAAGTAATATTCTAATGAAAGCTGTACCTCTAATAGTATATTGAATCCCACGAAGTCGTGAAATCAAATACCATTTAAGCTGAATTGACACAAACTATGCCAACCGAGTTGGTTGGGTAAACCTTTTCAATTATACCACTATTTCACCTACCTACAGATGCTGCGGATGGCTGTATAGAGAGTACAGGCTTGGCAGCACAGCTAAAGTTAGTATTTTTGTCTATATTATGAACACAGGCTGTGGAAAGAGTACGCAAACAGTACGGAAACTGCGGATACAGTACAGATATATTATCAAAGTACAGACACAGATTGAAAGAAAATAGGATAAGCCCTAATGCCTCTGTAAGCTCCAATGTGTTTTGCATCTGTCTGCCGACTGTATATTTACTAGGAGTATGCCATGCTTTTCACCATGATTGATTATAGGGCGTTGGAAAATAGATCCTGGTTCTGTATTTACAGAAATCAGATAAGGCTGCAAGAACAACTCTCATTTCCATAAACTTGCATTTCTAAATGACGTTCACTTCCTAAACACCAAATGCTCTCAAGGCCATAATATATTTCTTAAATTCCTTGACTCTGAGGGTGTTTAAAGTAAAGGAAAGATTGGCCGCCAAAGATTATTCCATATTTTCAAGAATGGGAAAAAAAAATTAAAAAAATAACAGAGAAAGAAAAAAATAATTAAATACCAATTATCAATGTAGTCGGATCCATCAATTATAATTAATCCAAATATTTTGTAAATTATTATGAATCGCAAATCCAAACTCCAAGAGATCTTTTACAGAAAAAAATGGGATCAATCACTCTCTTGTGGTTATTTATTCTCCAATATAAAAATCTACCATGTTATTTATTATAGGAGATTGATTGTACTTGATTGTAATGCAAGCAAAGATGCACTATCGTCATTTTAACGATACGATAGAGTAGTTATAAGTTAGCCGTAACAATGTGCTTTTAGGTGAATCTTTTTATGTTAAATTCCCATATTGTAATTGCTGTTGTCTAATCCCTTTTGTTTAGGGATGGTAAGGACCTGTAATAATCCTGAAATCCCCTTCTCTCTCTCTCTCTCTCTCTCTCTCTCTCTCTCTCTCTCTCTCTCTCTCTCTCTCTCTCTCTCTTGATATTATTATCATTATTATTATTATTATTATTATTATTATTATTATTATTATTATTATTATTATCATTATATTATTTTTATTATTTTTATTATTATTATTATTATTGTTTTTATTATTATTATTATTATTATTATTATTATTATTATTATTATTATTATTATTATTATTATCACCCTAAAATAGAATCGTGTTAGCTAATCATTCACCTGGACAACTGATCTAGTTCCGCCTCATCCATGAGATTAAGTTGTTTAATGGAAGTTTAATGCTGTTGTTGGGCGGGGGGGGGGGGGTGCTGGAGTCGGTTGGTTGTTTGCATGTTGGGATTGCTTGGCTGTCAGATGATAATGAGACTTGGACCAGATACCTATAAATGAATAATAGTTTTTCGAAATCCATTTAGAGATCTATTTTTAGATGGTAAAATGCTCTCTATCGAATATTAAGGAGTTATAATATTAGAATTACTGATTGATTGATTGATTTTGAGTTATCTGGCATCCTTACATCCAAGGTCATTGACGCTTAACGTTAGAATTATAGAAATCGAAGTTGATAGCTGTAGTCTTCAGGATTCTTTGCAGTTTCCTAATGAATCTCCACCGTGACTTATGTCATTTGGCCATTTTCGTAGGTTTTCTTAATTAAAGGCTTTTGCTATAAGGGTTGTAATTCTTCTACCTCAAAATAACTTTTCATTGGCAATATATATATATTCTTATTTGGCCACATCTTAACTTTAATGCGTTATATTGCATGTGGTAAAGAGGTTATCTTATTACTCTGTTTGTTTTTGATAGTTCTACAGTATATTATTTATTATGTTCATATATCATTGTCATGAGGAGAGAAATTCTCTCTATACATGGTATCTAATTTTCAAAGTAAACTGCAAGATTTATCATAGTTTTCGTAACCATTATATAAGTGGGAATGGTCTCATCAGCCAACGTTGGAAGCTTATACAGTCTTAAAAAATCACATGACTATGCCAATTATAATTACTGATTCAATCCACTAAAAACCTGACGACCATTTAGTGAGGGTAATCCCTATCTTTTATGATTAAAACTTCATCTCATCATTTGGAATAAAATCTTTGTGCTTCATAAAGGTTAAAGGTCGCTCATGAGCTCATGAATGGTAAAGGCAAGGGACAGTGACATTGCCCTAGCAAGTAGGACAATGCCCTAGAGACTGACCATATAATATATGATCAGCACCCAAGCTCCCTATCCACCCTAGCTAGGACCAGGGTGGGCAAGGCAATGGCTGCAGATGACTTAACAGATAGACCTATAGGCTCCCCCAAACCCCCCCCCCCCCAACCTTAGCTCACAAGGATGGTAAGGTTGCAGGCACTAAAGGCTCTAACTAGTCTAAGCGGGACTTTAACTCATGTCTGGCAAAACACCAGGCAGAGACGTTACTAATCAGGCCACAGCAACCCCTAAATAAGAGAAACTTCCATGTCCGTGGTCAAGTGGAGAATTAGCGCTGCTGCATCATTTCTCCATCTTTTGGAGACTGATATTTTTAATTTTCCAAGTGTCATCCATGTGGAAGACAGAATGGGATTTCCAATTTTTTTTTGTCATTTATCCGGAAAGATTTTATAGATACTTGAATGATAAATAGATAGAGAAATGTATATATATATATATATATATATATATATATATATATATATATATATATATATACATACATATATATATATATATATATATATATATATATATATATATATATATATATATATATATATATGTATGTATATATATATATATATATATGTATATACATACATGTACATATATATATATATATATATATATATATATATATATATATATATATATATATATATATATATATATATATATATATATATATATATATATATATATGTATATATATATATATATATATATATATATATATATATATATATATATATATATATATATATATATATATACATATATATATATATATATATATATATATATATATATATATTTTTGGGCTCAAGCCATGTCGTCCTGATGGAAGTTCCTATAGGGTAGCTTCCTAGGGTATATTACAACTACGGCGATATTCCCAGAGAATTTACCTTAAGGTACCAGAATTCTAACTCCTGGAGCGAGTATCCCTCGTGAAAGGGATATCGCGACATATCAGAGGACGTATTCTAGACACGTCACATGGCAATCTACATCCTGGACAGAGATTTCGTCTCGTAGGAGGTGATTGGCGAGATACGAATTCGGGAAAGAAAAAGGGGAGCCGCTCCCAAGGCTTCCTTATCCCCCGATTCGTATGCGTGCCTGGCGCCAATCCTGGCGCCATCTGTATTCCTTTTTGCGTAGCTTAACAACTCGGTGTTTTTTCCTGTTTTTCTTGCAAATCTTGGATTTATTCGGCTTTTCATGGCTTCTCCGTCTTCGTTGGCCTCTGATAAGTTGAGTATAGTGTCTGTTATGTATAAATGTAGGCTCTTGGTTAAATTTTGAGTGATTAATAGGATTAATCTTTGATACAAGAGCCGTAGCCTACCAGAGGTGTCCTGGACACTGTCCCTCGCTAGGTATAAATTAGTTAGTCAGAGCGACATTCCTGGTTTTTTTGCTTTAATAAATTTTAGCTATTTAGCATTACATAGGATTTCCTTTCGTGCTTAGTATTATTTGGCGAAGTATTCGCCATTCTGGCCTACGCTAGGCCATGTAGCCTAGTCGTTTGGTCCTAGTACTTCATGCATGATTTTGGTTTTTCCGAGTGTAATTAAAATTTTATTGAAGCTTTAGGCTATATTTTATACATTTTAGACTGTGTGGAATATTTCCAAGATTGTATACGTGTGAGTTTCGGTGAATTAGGTAATCGATTCTCTTGGTGCCTAGGCTAGTTGCTTATGGAGCCTTAGTATACTTTATCATACTCCCCGGTTGCTTTCTTTTCTTCGGAGAAGTTATGCAATCCCTTTCCCTCTGTTTAAGCCTTGGGCTTATCCCTAAGTGGTTTTTTCCGAATTTATTTTCGATAAAACTATACTAGGGTGTTACTGTACCTTCCTGTTCCTGTAGTTATGGTTCAAGAGGGACAGAACAACAGAGTTTTTAGTCTGAGTCTGTGTTGTCTGGCTTGGGGCTGAGTCCCCCTCGCTGACCTAACACATACAAAGGGAGCTTAGCTCCCTTAGGTCACTACCGAAGGTTTCTGTAGTTATGATTCCTTCTTTTGTGATCTACCAGACTAGTCCTGTTGCTGTTCTCGGGGGAGGATAAGCTCTTCCCTTGGGAGTAGCAACGCCTTCCTTGCTTTGGTGCTCTGGAAGCTGGCAAGTATTGCTGGCCTTTCCCCTTAGATCTCCCTTAGGCTAAGATAAGTTTCTTAGCTGCGGGTGATCTGTCACTAATGCAAGGTTGGCAGGACCCTCTTGTCCCTTCCCCCTCTTTCTTCATACTGTACTGTACGTCGTTCTACATCTGGACCTAGTATAGGTTAGGATGTGGAATTGACTCAGCCCCTTGCCGGCCGGCAGAGCTGGCCGGCAGGGGCCTTACTGTACGGTACGTCGTTCTACTTCTGGACCTAGTATAGGTTAGGATGTGGAATTGACTCAGCCCCTTGCCGGCCGGCAGAGCTGCTGGCCGGCAAGGGTCTTATGTTTTCGAGTGCTGCCCGGACCTCTCTTGGTCCCTCATCCATGCCTGCCGGCAGAGCCGGACGGCATTGGTCAAGGAAGCCTGAATTAGTTTCTCCCCTTCCTTATATGCACTCTTTCGGTTGCCGGGCTTGGAGGTTGTGTACACTCTTATCCCGGCATCCATTCTATTTTCTTCTAGTGCTGTACCTGTCCCGGCTGCCGGCCTATGAGGCCGGCAGCCGGGCAGGTGTAGTCCTCTGGTTCTTTTGCTGCCGGCTGGCATCGGTCTTGTACCTTTGCCGGCCGGCTTATGTCAGTCCTTGTCTGCCGGTCACCAAGAGTGTGGCCGGCAGCTGGGTACTACCTTGTGTAGTTGCTGGCCGGCAGCCATTGCCGGCCAACACTGGCTGTTACCAGCCGGCAGTTGCTGCCGACCGGCACAGGCATTTGAACCAGAGTGCTGCCGCCCTATAGCTGTTAAGTAGTATACTTTAAATCTAGTTGTGGTGTGTGCCGGCCGGCAAAGGCAGGCCGGCACACATCCCTCTATACTGTACTAGTATTCTTCTGTATAGCATATACAGTAAGAAGAAAACTATAGTAAGGGTTTTGGTACAGCACTGTATCTTCTAACACTATTGTGTTTTCTTGCACATCCCTTTGCTGTTGCCCTCAGATAGGAAGCTGAGTTCTTCCCTGTCTATTATCCAGGATTTTAAAATCATTGCTTAGGTGTGAGCTCCACCTGTTTCCTCTGGAAACCTTGCATTGGTTACTCTAGAAGAGATAAACCATTTTGATTTTATTATCTGGAAGGCTGCAACAATGGGTTGTGAGGGAAACACAAGTGTGTGTCTTTCCTTTATGAATTGTTATGCTATACTATGCATATCCAGTGATACATAGTTCACTTGATAATCATGGAAATTTCTTCTCTTTACAGAAGGACACTCCGAAGTGGGGAAGTGCTTTCTGCAATGTCAGCAGCAAGAACTTCTGCGGACATGAGTTTTGTAGGAGACACGCAGCATACGCTGTCTCCAAGGATGATCTCCAGTATTGGGACCCTCAGGTATGTAATGTGTGCACTAACCTGATTAATGAGACATTTAAATAGCTAGGAAGAAGCTTCGTACCTGGGTAAGGGGCTTCCAAAAGAACACTTCTGGCCCTTATCTTTCAAGTGAGAAGATGAGGGCGTATCCTTTCCCTAAGGCATCAGCTGATGCAGTGATTCCCCAGCCTCAAGAGGAGATCCCCTAAGTTCAGATCCAGGTGGATGCTGAAGTCGCGGTCGCGATGCAAGACATCCAGCTAGATGACAGGATGTCTGATGTGGACGGGTGTCAGGAGGAAGACCTCCTGGCAGAAGCCCAGGATGAAGTTCAAGCCCCTCTACATCGGCCGGTCTCCCAGTAGAGCTGGGACAGGCCCTCTCTTCTATTGTTGGAATGATCCAACAAATGCAGAAGGAGAATCAGGAGAAGGCGGCTGCAATGGAACTGCGAATGCAGTGCCTTGCAGAATCACATGGGCCCCAGAAAAAGCTCAATGTGAAAGACCTTCCCTTGTGCTCAGATGCTAACCCATGGAGGTATGCTGAGCACATGCCGATGACGACTGAAAAGATCGTCATCTCGGATAAGCTGGGCTCAGTTCCCCTGGAGGGTGGAATTCTGGCCCAGCAAGGCATCATATCCGGACTGTTATGTCCGGCTGAGGAAGGAACCAGCTTCAAAGGAGGAGACAGAGCCGAAGGAGGTCATAGTGATGGACCATGCTAAGGCTCAAGCTCTACTTTCATCCTCGATGAAAGAGAGGGGCTTCTCTAACTCAAAGGTAGCTGCATTGAATAGGAAGCTCCCTTCCTTTGTGTCCTCGCCTACTAAAGCCTTCCCCTTTTTACAGAAAGGGTTTCTGGCTGTACTAAAAGCAATCGAGGCCGGCAAGTCTTGCCCCTCCCTAGAGGAGTGTAAACCCTTGTCGCTGGCCCTGCCTATGGACCACAAAGACTGGAAGGACGTCCATCTTACGTTCTCAGTGGGAAAGTTGGAGGCTGATATTGCCGGACGTCAGTTCGGCAAGGACCTCCCTAAGCTGTCTGACTTTCTTTTGCGAAGTGAGTTCGATACAAAAGAAAGACTGACTGCCTCAATGTCTCTTCAGACTACTCTCGAGACGATGGCAAGTGACCCCAAGGTCCATGAAATGTTCATGGTAGTGGCCAAGCCTCATCTGGCCACAGTGACGAAGGACCTTTATGGCTTCGTCAAGGCAAGGAGAGCTTGTAGGGAGTTCGTGTTTACCTCGGCTACGGTGAGGCACGAGCTAAAGAAACTAATCTCCTCCAACATTTGGGGAAAAGATCTTTTTCCCTACCGACTTGGTCAAAGAAGTTGTTGATAAAGCCGCCTTGGAGAATAGAAACCTTCTCCAGAAGTGGGGCCTGGCTATCAAAAGAAAGTCTTCCCCGGATGAAGGTCCTCAACCAAAGAGGAAGACTATGAGGACTAGGCTACCGTCTCGGCCAGCCAAGCCTCTTAGACAGCAACAGCAACTGCAATTGCCATTGCCCCCAGTGCCCCAGATCGTGGCACAAACCCCGACCACCTTTCAGTGGGTACCCCAGGCCGTGTCGACACAGTCCACGGCATTCACCCCAGCGTTCGAAGGGCAGTCTACTTCCTTTCGAGCAAAGCCTAGAGGAGCAGCCAGAGGCTTGTCTAGACGCCCCTCAAGGGGAAGGGGATTCAGGGGTGGTCGTGGTCAGGAAGACAAGACCTCAGGACGGCAGTCCAAGTGAGGTGATACCGGAAGGAGGGAGACTTCTGAAATTTCGGGATCGGTGGACCTTCGATCCCTGGGCCCACAGCCTACTCAAGAATGGACTGGGCGGGAGCTGGTACAGCACTCCACCCCCGTGCCTTCGGTTTTTCCAACACTCCACCCCCGTTATGGAGGAGTACGTTCAAGAACTGTTGGAGAAAAAGGGTGAAGCCCATCAATTTCTAAGGGAGGCTGTTTTGTGTTCCCAAGAAAGACTCGGAAAAGCTCAGAGTCATTCTGGACTTGTCGTCACTTAACAAGTTCATAGTGAATTGCAAATTCAAAATGCTAACACTGCAACACATAAGGACCTTACTGCCCAAGAGGGCATATTCCGTCTCTATGGACTTGTCAGACGCCTACTGGCACATTCCAATTAGCCATCGACTCTCCCCCTACCTAGGGTTCAGGCTACAACGAAGACTATACGCCTTCGGAGCCATGCCATTCGGGCTAAACATAGCCCCAAGGATTTTTACGAAGCTTGCGAGCGTAGCTCTCAAACAATTTCGCCTAAAGGGAATTCAGGTAGTAGCCTACCTGGACGACTGGTTGGTGTGGGCAGCATCCGAGACAGAATGCTTGCAAGATTCCAGTCAAGTGATCCAGTTCCTAGAGTACCTAGGCTTCAAGATCAACAGAAAAAGTCTCGACTTTCTCCATCTCAAAAGTTCCAGTGGCTGGGAATCCACTGGGACCTTTTGTCACACCGTTTCTCCACCCCGGCGAAGAAAAGGAAGGAGATAGCGGGTTCTGTCAAGAGACTTCAAGATTCCGAAAGGATATCAAGACACGAGCAGGAGAGAGTACTGCGCTCTCTCCAGTTTGCTTCGGTGACAGACCCAGCGCTAAGAGCACAGCTAAAAGATGCAATCGGAGTTTGGAGAAGTTATGCATCAAACGCGTGAAGAGATCTGAGAAGACCAGCCGCTTCGGCTAAGTACTCTTCTCAGGCCTTGGTCCCAAGCCAGACATCTAAAGAAGTCAGGTTCTTCTCCAGCCACCTCCCCCGTCGGTGACGATTCACTCAGACGCCTCGAAGGAGGGATGGGGAGGTCACTCTCATCGGAAAAAAGTCCAGGGGACTTGGTCCAGGCTATTCAAGACCTTTCACATAAAACTTTCTAGAAGCTAGGGCAGTGCTCCTTACCTTAAAGAAAGTCTCCCCGCGTCATTCGATCCACATAAGGTGGTGATAGACAGCGAGGTAGTTGTGAGATACTTGAATCGACAAGGATCGAGGTCACCACCTCTCAACCAGGTGATGTTGGCCGTCTTCCGATTGGCGGAAAAGAAGAAGTGGTACCTGTCGGCAGTTCACCTTC
>NC_090740.1:44211259-44226259 GCF_036898095.1 Palaemon carinicauda
AGACAGTGAAAGGCCATGGTACAGAGGCTATGGCACTACCCAAGACTAGAGAACAGTGGTTTGATTTTGGAGTGTCCTTCTCCTAGAAGAGCTGCTTACCATAGCTAAAGAGTCTCTTCTACCCTTACCAAGAGGAAAGTGGCACTGAACAATTACAGTGCAGTAAACCCTTGGGTGATGAAGAACAACAATAATAATAATAATAATAATAATAATAATAATAATAATAATGATAATAATAATAATAATTCTCTTCTTGTTTTTTTAACGTTTTTATAGTTTATATAGGAAATATTCATTTAAATGTTGTTCCTACTCTTTAAATATTTAATTTTTCCTCGTTTCCTTCCCTTACTGGACAATTTTCCCTGTTGGAGCCCCTAAACTTATAGCATCCTGCTTTTCCAACTAGGGTTATAGATTAGCAAGTAATAATAATAATAATAATAATAATAATAATAATAATAATAATAATAATAATAATGATAATAATAATAATAATAATAATAATAATAATAATAATAATAATAATAATAATTAGATAAATACAGGAAATTTGTCTTCCTAAACCTAACCTTTATGAAGTTGGAAGTTCATTTGTTCACTTATGTATTCTTTTTGGGCTTCAATAAATCATAAAAACAGTCAGTTCATCCCGAACTATATGGAACTTTTTGCAACAAATGCTTATAACTTCATCAGGAACTTTCTCACCAGATCTTTTTATTTTAGGGCAGAAGAGCCTCTTTAGCTATGGTAAGCAGTTCTTTTAGGAGAACACTCCAAATTCAAACCCTCTTTTCTCTAGTCTTGGGCAAGTGCCATAGCCTCTGTACCATGGTCTTCCACTGTCTTGGGTTAGAGTTCTCTTGCTTAAAGGTACACTCTGACACACTATTCTATCTTGTTTCTCTTCCTCTTGTTATTTTGAAGTTTTTATCCTCTGGTTATTTTCAAGTTTTTATAGTTTATATATGAAAGATTTATTTTAATGTTATTTATTATTTTCAAACTTTTTGTAGTTTTTCCATATTTCCTCTCCTCACTGGGCTATTTTCTGTGTTGAAGCCATTGGGCTTACAGCATCCTTCTTTTCCTACTAGGGTTGTAGCCTAACAAGTAATAATAATAATAATAATAATAATAATAATAATAATAATAATAATAATAATAATAATAATAATAATAATAATAATAATAATATTTGCAATTAAGGCCCTTTATTTACCTAATTCATCTGATAAACTGATGTTATTGATTTGATTTTCATCATAATTTAGTACACATTAAGGGAAACTTTCAACAAATCTCAAAAGGCAATTAAAGGCCTAATGAGAATAACTGATATTGTAGTCAGGACGAATAATGTAGGAATACCTGAAAGGGCGAATGGAGGATTTAGACAGGGATATCTGCTTTGGAGAGTTATAATTGCTAGTGCTCAGCTAGGTAGTTTAGGTAGTTGTAGCAGCGAGGAGAAGTGTTATAGGTGTAGGAAAGTAAGACATAAGAAGAACGACAGCAGATGGGCACTGGGTGCATGTTTCGATTTTGAGAGAGGGCATATTATTAGTGATTGTAAGAGACAGTAATTAAGTGTTATCGGTGTGGTATGGCTGGGCTATATGCCCAGCCATATCACATTATTATTTGTTCTCTTGTAGTTTGTTCATTTACTTGTTTTCTTTTCCTCACTGGGCTATTTTTCCCTGTTGGAGCCCTTAGTCTAATAGCATCCTGCTTTTCCAACTAGGGTTGTAGCTTAGCTAATAATAATAATAATAATAATAATAATAATAATAATAATAATAATAATTTAGAATTTTGATGATAATAAAATAATAATAACAATAATAATAATAATAACAATAATAATAATAATAATAATAATAATAATAACTACCGCCCATTCTCAAGTGAATGTAGGAATAGTCACACAAATGGGATTAAACCAGAGTAATGAAACACGATACAAGTTAGGAGAGGGAATAACAAAATAAAGTCAACTTTTTCTATATATGGATAGGTAGATGTGAAATTAATTGGAAATGAGGAGCGTTTGCGTCTGAGAACCACAACTGTTTTCACTTTGGAGAGAGAGAGAGAGAGAGAGAGAGAGAGAGAGAGAGAGAGAGAGAGAGAGAGAGAGAGAGAGAGAGAGGGATACTTATAAAATGTTTAACCTACGATATTTTGCTTTTTATAATCATTACTTTTTCAATCTATATTTTGTAAGTTCTTTCACTTTTCTAGATTATTCTTCTACCACCTGATCCCCGTCACTGGATATTGTACCAACCGTGTGTCACACAATTGTACATAATTCCTTTTGTATATATTATGCTTGTATCTTCGCTCTTCCCTCGCACTAAAACGAACATGAAAATTCATGTCTGCTTTTCTCCTCTGTAACATTGTCAATATTTGAACATGAAAATTCTTGTTGCTTTGAGATTTTGTATATAAAGGAGAGTGTTCTTTACTAAACAACTCAGTTGATTGCATCCTGCCTTAGAGTCATAACCTCTCTCTCGGCACCGTCACATTGGTGACCCCGGAAGTCGACTCGCTCCCACTGCCTTCCTCCCCCACTTCCCTCGCCCCTCCATCGTTGGTACTATGACGGACTCTACTACAGCAGTTGGCGCTGCGGCCGCCCCATTGAAACTTTCACCGTTCGCCAGCGGAGAGCCGTTTGCTTGGTTTCAGCGAGCAGAAGTCCAGTTTCGCATCAACGGCGATGCTCGCTCAACCACCAAAGCAGATTATTTTCTCGCGGCGATACCCGAGGACACCTTCCAGGAAATATCCGACTGGCTTTGTGAACAAGGAGACACGCCAATAGCGTATGACGCCCTCAAAACATACCTTCTGCAGCAGTACTCGCCGTCGCCAGCCGCCCGTGTAGCAAAGCTTTTTCAGCTCTCGCAACAACCGTTGGGGGACCAAAGGGCTTCGCTTGCCCTCAGGGAAATGACCAGTATTGCTCGCCTTCAACCTGCCGCAGACGGCTCTCCTCGTGAGGTGAACCTACTTCGTGCCCTTTGGATACGCCGTTTACCCGGACCTATACGCGCTGCCATACCCGGTGTCGATAGTTTACCCATAAAGGACTTGATGACCAAAGCCGACACCCTTAAGGACAGCCACTTCAAGACCTCCATCAACGCCTCCACCCCTGACGAAGAGGATGCCTATTCAACGTCAACTGAAGCTGACATTAATGCCGTAGGACATACACGCCTACCCCGTGACGTGACGAAGCAGAGACAAAGCCGCCCACCACCCACCAATCGCTCGCGCCCCAACAAACGACTTCTACAGCCACTTACTACCTCCCATCCGCCGCAGTTTTGCTACTACCACTCCAGATTCGGAGCAACTGCGAGGAAATGTGCCGAGGATTGTCAGTGGCCAAAAAACGTGTAAGTAGGCCATCACTCGTGGCGATGGCCTCCCGTGTTTCTAATCTTTTCTTTTTACAGGATGCAGGAACAGGTGTGCAATTTTTGGTAGACACGGGTGCTTGTCATTCTCTTTTGCCAAGGAAACTCTTCAAGAAACGACGTAGTCTGTCTACATCTGCCGACGTCCGCTTGGTAGCTGCCAACGGATCTGCGATACCCACCTACGGTTACGAGAATCTCACATTATCGTTCGGAAACGGTAAATTCAATTGGAAGTTTCTCGTTGCTGACGTCACCATGCCAATCCTCGGTGCGGATTTCCTCTCTCATTTCCACCTTCTGGTCGATGTCGCCCACCGACGATTGGTCAACGCAGATTCGTACTTGTCGACACCTCTTCAACCCGCCCCCTCTAACCTCGCTCTCCACATTAGCGCACCCACGGATGCCTACGCCCACCTCCTCACGTCGTACCTGGAAGTTTTCCGTCCAGAACTTCGCCAAACGCCCACGGTTCCTGCCAAGCACGGTATTTATCACCATATCAAGACGACGGGACCCCCAGTCTTCGCAAAATTTAGACGTCTGGCACCGGAACGATTGGCAGCCGCCAAACAGACGTTCGCCGAAATGGAGGAATTGGGCCTTTGCCAAAAGGCCTCCTTCCCATGGTCGTCACCCTTACACATCGTTCTGAAGAAAGACGGCTCCCTCCGTCCGTGCGGGGATTACAGGCGCCTGAACATGCAAACAGAACCGGATCACTACCCCCTCCCAAACATTGCCGACGTGACCTACCTGCACAAAGCAAAGGTTTTCTCTACGCTCGATCTTCTGAAGGGGTATTATCAGGTGCCTATGAACCCAGAAGACATCCCCAAGACTGCCATCACCACTCCGTTTGGTACATACACCTTCAATTACTCCTGTTTTGGCCTTCGTAATGCTGGGGCCACGTTTCAACGTCTCATGGATGGCATCTTAGGGGACCTCCCTTTCTGTGTATGTTATGTGGATGACATACTTGTGTTCTCCTCAAAAGAGGAACACCTCCATCACCTGCGCATTGTGCTCGACCGCCTGCAACAAAACGGCCTTGTGGTCCGGTACAACAAGTGTACCTTTGGCGCCAACGAAGTGTCGTTCTTAGGGCACCGCATCACTCCTGAAGGTGTCCACCCCCTCCCTGAGAAGGTAGCAGCCGTTCAGAACTTCCCCGTGCCCTCGACCATCAAAGCTCTGCAGGAATTCTTGGGCATGATCAACTATTATCACCGTTTTATGCCAGCCATTGCCGCCACTCTTGCTCCCCTCTACGCCTCCCTCAAGGGCAAGCCGAAGGACCTGAAGTGGGGTCCCCTTCAAGATGCAGCCTTCTGCAATGCAAAGAAGGCCCTATCAACTGCTGCGGCTCTCACTTTTCCTATCCCACATGCCCCTCTCCTTCTCTCCACCGATGCCAGCGACGTCGCTATTGGTGCAGTATTCGAGCAGGTGGTCAACAGCTCGCCCCGCCCATTGGCTTTCTTCAGCAGAAAACTGTCCAAGGCAGAATCGGGTTATTCTACCTTCGATCGAGAATTGCTGGTGGTGCACTTGGCTGTCCGTCACTTTCGCCATTTCTTAGAAGGTACGCCCTTCGTCATTCGCAAAGACCACATGCCTCTGGTGCACTCCTTTACTCGACAGTCTGACGCCTGGTCCGCCCGGCAACGCCGACATCTCTCCGCCGTGGCTGAATACAATTGCACCCTTCAATACGTCCCTGGGAAAATGAATCCCGTTGCCGATGCCCTGTCAAGAAACACGTTGGCTGCCGTTCAACTGGGATTGTATTACAACGCCCTGGCTGAAGCCCAACGACAGGATCCAGAGTATCAAGCATGTAGGACATCCTGCACGTCCCTCCGTTGGGAAGACTTCTCCCTCGACGACTTCAACACCACCCTCCTCTGTGACGTCAGTACTGGCAGACCACGATCTTGGATTCCGGCTCTCATGCGCCGACATGTGTTTAATTTCATTCACGGCCTTTCACATCCCTCGTGCCGTTCTACTGCACAGCTGCTGAAGGCAAAGTTCATTTGGCATGGCATTTCTAAGGATGCTAAGGATTGGGTCCGCGCCTGTACTTCTTGCCAAACTTCCAAAGTACATCGACACACGGATTCAGGAGTGGGCACCTTTCCTCAACCTCAGCGTCGTTTTGCACACATTCACGTCGACGTTGTAGGCCCCCTACCCACATCACAAGGACATCGTTACCTGTTTACCATCATCGGCCGCTCCACCCGTTGGCCTGAAGCCATTCCCATGGAAACTGCAACGTCGGCCCCGTGTACATCTGCCTTACTCTCTGGATGGATTGTAAGATTTGGTATCCCTGAACATATTACTTCTGACAGGGGAACCACTTTCACCTCTCAATTGTGGACATCATTAGCGAATCTCCTGGGCATCACCCTACATCAGACAACGGCCTACAATCCGGCTGCCAATGGAATGGTTGAACGTTTTCATCGCACCCTCAAAGCAGCTTTGATGTCCCGCTGCAAGGATTGCAACTGGTTTACTCAGCTTCCCTGGGTCCTCCTGGGACTAAGGACCACTCCTAAGGACGGCCTCGACGTCTCGGCAGCTGAAATGGTGTATGGCGACCCGTTGGTCGTCCCTGCCGAATTTTTTCCTTTTACAACCTCCTCCGACGATCTCCAGCGCATACGTCACGTCGTGGGAAATTTACTCCATGCCGCCAGACTTACAAGCCCCCAGAAAAGCATCACATACCAACAGACTTGCACTCTGCAACGCACGTCTTCCTACGCAACGACACTACCAAGCCACCACTAACGCCCCCTTACACGGGCCCGTTCCTTGTGATCCGACGCAGTCCGATAGCATTCCTACTAAACATTCGCGGCAAAGAAGACTGGGTCTCCATTGATCGTCTAAAACCTGCTTATCTCCTGCCAGATGACCCGCCTACAGTTCCCCTCTCTAGATCAGGGCGCCCTATTTAACTTGTACAGTATGTCATTTTTAGGGGGGGGGGAGCCATGTACCAACCGTGTGTCACACAATTGTACATAATTCCTTTTGTATATATTATGCTTGTATCTTTGCTCTTCCCTCGTACTAAAACGAACATGAAAATTCATGTCTGCTTTTCTCCTCTGTAATATTGTCAATATGTGAACATGAAAATTCTTGTTGCTTTGAGATTTTGTATATAAAGGAGAGTGTTCTTTAATAAACAACCCAGTTGATTGCATCCTGCCTTTGAGTCATAAACTCTCTCTCGGCACCGTCACAATATGTAACCCCATTCTGTGTAAAGATAAAAGTTTCGTGCATTTTTATATTATCAGATGGCGAGTAAGAAAAAAATTTTGTTGAAATTTTTCAGGAAGGAAAGTAACCCATTTAGTGAATATTTCTGTAAATTAGATACGGTACAGAAAAGTAATATTTCAAATGAAAAACGTTAACTAAATGATAAAAAATGAATAATGAACAGAAAAAAAACGTGTTTTCTCATAAGAGGGACTCAAGGATGATATAGGAAATAACGCTTCAATAATTGTTAATAAAAAATGAAAATAAATTTTTATGGGTACAAGTAAAAAGTACAGTTCTGAAAAAAAGATCGCCGGTTTACTTTACCTTTTCCAGATATTATTTCGTGAAAAAGGGTGTGTGTGAAAAAATATCCTTAAACTATTTTCTATACAGGACTCAATGTAGAAACAATAAAAGAGAAAAAATATTCATATGGATAAACTTACAGTGAAAAACGTAATAATGGATGGTGTATGTGTGTTTGTGTGTGCGTTAGCCTTATTGCCTTATTTTATGTTTGGGTTCCCCCAGGTCCCTCAGTGTGAGGCACCTCGTATTTCCACCAGAGAGTTGCTAATGCATCTTCCGGTGTATTTTGCATCTTCCAGTCTTGGATGGTCTGGGATGCATCTTAGGTGTTTATCGAGCTTATTCTTAAACACATCTACGCTCACTCCTTATATGTTTCTTAGATGAGCTGGCAGCACATTAAATAGTCGCTGCATTATCGATGCTGGTGCGTAGTGGATTAATGTCCTGTGCGCTTTCCTTAGTTTACCTGGAATATTTTTTGGCTTTATTAATCTACCTCTGCTTGCTCTTTCTGATATTTTTAGCTCCATGATGTTTTCAATAATTCCTTCTATTTGCTTCCATGCTTGTATGATCATGTAGCGTTCTCTTCTCCTTTCTAGACTGCATAGTTCTAAAAATTGCAGTCTTTCCCAGTAGTCAAGGTCCTTAACTTCTTCTATTCTAGCAGTATAGGACCTTTGTACACTCTCTATTTGCGCGATATCCTTTTGGTAGTGTGGGTACCATATCACATTACAGTACTCGAGTGTACTACGTACATAAGTTTTGTAAAGCATAATCATGTGTTCAGCTTTTCTTGTTTTAAAGTGTCTGAATAACATTCCCATTTTTGCTTTACATTTAGCCAACAGTGTTGCTATTTGGTCGTTGCATAACATATTCCTATTTAACATTACACCAAGGTCTTTAATTGCTTCCTTGTTTGTGATTGTCTCATTATTAGGTCCCTTGTATGCATATACCATTCCTTCTCTGTTTCCATAGTTTATTGGTTAAAATTTATCGGAGTTAAATACCATCCTATTTATCTCCGCCCATTCATATATTTTGTTTAGATCTCTTTGTAGTGAGTTCCTATCTTCATCACAAGTAATTTCTCTACTTATTCGTGTGTCATCGGCGAAACTTCTCACTATGGAGTTTTCAGCATCACAGTCTATGTCTGAGATCATAATAACAAACAGCAGTGCAGCTAATACCGTACCTTGTGGCACGCCAGATATTACCTGAGCTTCATCTGATTTCTCGTCATTTGCAACCACTATCTGTTTTCTGTTTTGCAGGAATTCTTTTACCCATTTTCCTATCTTTCCCACAATATTATGCTTTCTCATTATTTTCTCTAATATATTATGGTCTACCTTGTCAAAGGCTTTTGCAAAATCTAGATAGATCACATCTGTGTCTTTTTCATTTATCTTATTTTTGTATGTTTTCATAGTGTGCTATCAGTTGGGTCTGTGTACTTTTTCCAGGCACAAAACCGTGTTGACCTATATTAAACAAATTATTTTTAACCGAATGATTCATTATTTTCTTTTTTATTACCCTCTCATACACTTTCATAATATGTGATGTTAGACTAACAGGTCTATAATTGCTTGCCTCTAGTCTTGATCCACTTTTGAAGATAGGTGTTATATAAGCTAATTTATGTTTAACATATATCTCGCTCATATCTACACTTTGTCTTAGCAGTATTGCAAGCGGCTTCGTGATAGTGTTTGCAGTTTTTTTTAACAAAATCGCTGGAACTCCATCTGGTCCGGCTGCTGATCCATTTTTAATTTCGTTTAGAGCCTTGACAATATCTGCTTCATTAAAATCTATATCCGTTAGATATTCAACATTTTCTTCTCTCATTTCTGTTTCATTATTCTCATTCGCAATTCTTGGCATGAACTCACTCTTATATTTTTCTGCTAATATGTTGCCTATTTCCTTTTTTTCATTCGTTAGCCGTCCTTCAATTCTTAGAGGGCCTATTTCTAATCTCCCTTTATTCATCTTTTTTTGCATAGGAGTAGAGTACTTTGGGGTTTCTTTTTATATTTTGAAGTGTCCTTTCTTCTAAGTCCCTTTTTTTATTTTCTTTCGACTGTATAATCTTTTGTTCTGCATTTTCTATCTTACATTTTATTTCCATCATTTTCCACACATTTTTTTCTTTTGCAAGATTTTTCTTCCACTTTCTAATTTTCTGAAATAAGATCCTTCTGTCTCTTGGTATGCACGTCTTTTGTTTATTGTTTTTTTTTCGGTACATATTTTTCAACAATTTTCTCCAGTATTTTGTACAGTATGTCCGTATTTACCTGTATATTATCACTTACAAATAAATTTTTCCATTCTTTATTCAGTTCTTCATTTATTTCTGACCATTTTATATTCTTACTGTAAAAATTATATTTTCCATATCCTTCCCAAAGTTTTGTGCTTTTATTAATTCTGCGATCACTTGCTTTGGAATGGACTATCAATTCTATGACATTGTGGTCTGAAATTCCCATGTTATACACTATTATTTCTTTAACATAGTTCACCTCATTCACAAATACTAGATCTAGGACATTTTCCTTTCTTGTTGGAATGTGGTTTATTTGTTGCATATTATGTTCTAATAGCATATCTTGAAGCTTTTCAAATTGCCTCTTATCTTCTGCGCTACTATTACTCTCTTTTTTATATGTATACATACAACCACTTTCTTCTATCCGTTCTTTCCAATCCATGAGAGGGAAGTTAAAATCTCCGGATAAGAGTATATTCCATTCTTTATGGTTTCTACATATATCATCTATTTTTTCTATTATTATGTCAAACTCCTTGGTATTTGGGGGTCTGTAAACTACAATATTCACTAGTTTTTCAAATTCAATTTCTACCGCAATCAATTCACATTCTGTGTTGCTGTATTCTTCACAGACTTTACCTTGATTTACGTCTCTTCCATATATTGCGGTTCCCCCTTGATTCCTATTTTTTCTGTCTGATCTATAAGTTTGGAAACCCTTTATCTGGTCATCACTGCCAGTCTCTTGGGAATACCATGCTTTACTTATATTTAATATATCTATTTTTTCAATTTGGGTTAGTTCTTCTAAGAACTCTATTTTCCTTTTAGAGTTACTCGTGACTAAATCCTGTGCATTCATCACTATTAGGGTTTGTGTTTCATCCCCACTATTTAATATTGGTAATAATATGGATTCTCCCATGCTTCCTTCCTGTTCTGATATGATGTTCTTTTCTTCATTTCCCGGATTTCCACCATTAAAAAATCCAACTTTTCTATTATATTTGCTCTTTCGCCTTCATATCTATTTTTGTGTGTATACCTGCAATTATCCCCATATCTGCACCAGCCACTAGCATTATAGATGCATTCTTTGTAGTTGGGCTCTAAATGTGTATATTTGGGTTGATAGGCCTCATATCTTGGAGCTTTTGGTGTATAGCGCGGTATATACACAGCTTGCTTTTTTGTTTCTTTTTTTGTTTCATTTTTGCTTTCATTTTTCTTTTCAGTTTGCTGAGTTTTCTTACTTTCATTCATGGTTGCAGGATGCATATATCGACATTTTTTGTTGAAACTGCATCCTTTTCCTTCTTTTAGGTTTTTGCATATTTTTGGATGGAGATCTCTGCATTTGTCTCCATATCTGTCTAAATATGCACATTTACCATATATTTCATAATTATGGCATATCTTTGGATGCTTGTAGTAGCATCTTTCGTCAAATTTGCGATTCCCTCTTTTCAGCAAATTACAGACTATATCTTTCTTTTCTTTTTTTTTCTTGTTCTTGCTCTTCCCTAAAAGTATGTAGGTCCGGGTAGAGTCTCTTGCGTCTATTATTTGTTTCCATCTGGTAATTTATTTCTTTATAAGTATGTTGTTGGATGGCATCATAAGTTATATCAATGATTTCATCTGCATCCTTACACATATCCTGTTCATTTTTCTCTTCTTCTTTTTCTTCTTCTTCTTCTTTTTCTTCTTCTTCTTCTTCTTCTTCTTCTGCTTCTTCTTCTTCTTCTTCTTCTTCTTTTTCTTCTTCTTCTTCTGCTTCTTCTTCCTCTTCTTTATCTTCAACTATTTGCAGATTTAGTCTCGACTTGATTATATTTTCTATCCAGACTAAGCATGTTGAGCAGAATACCTTTGTGTCTTTATTTTTTATTTTTTGCTGTATTTCAGCACATGTAGGGTGTGTTGGAACATGACAGGCATCACATTTTCTAATCAATTGTTGAGGATTATTAATGGAATACCATATCTTACATGTATTACACCATTTTGGCATTCTTTTTCCCAATGCATCAATCAGCATATTCACCATATTGGACTTCTTATTGTTCTTTGATGGAATGAGTTGATTGATGTAAATTTTCTTTATAAGTCTCTTTATCACTTGGATCTTCTTAGGAATTTCTCCTATTATTTTGCTGATGTTTTCCGCAGATTTGCTCCAATTTATTGGATCATATTGTTTCAATATGTCTGCGAATATTTTTCCGTCACACTGGTTGGAGTTACTAGTGACCTCTGTTATCAGACGGTCGAGTTCTTGATTCGCCAACTCATCGAATTTACTTTTGCTATGTGAAGCGATATCTCTCCAAGCGTTGCCTGTATTATACGACATCTTGATCAGATTTTTAGTAATTCACAAGATATCTATCTTATGCCGACGTTTTATCCTACTTTTCTGACCTCAAACTAATCACCGACTATTCACGGAAACTTGTAGCTATATTGCACTCGATAGCCTTTTGTTATCCGTGTTAAATCAGGATATTTTTAGGATCTCACAAGTGTAATCATTCACCGGCACACAGATAAAACTCAGAGAGCGATGGAGTTACTCATATTCTATATCTCTATTGAGATATCTAAAAGAAATTTATTTCTGGTCTATTCCTGATAGTATTTCCTGTATAATTTTTTTTATCTTAATTTTGACCGCTCTTCATAACTATGGTTTTTTTTTTTTTTTTTTTTTTTTTTTTAATTATGGGAAATAACTATGCCATGATGTCCCTGTAACGAAAATCTAGATCCCAGCCTGGTGATTAGAGTGTCCACACTCCTGCACCAAGAGATCAGAAAACTGCATTGATTCAGTTCCTCAACCATCACACAGTAAAGCACAGAGATTACTCAATATCGGCTTTGTCATTACTATTATCACTCAGCGTTCAGTCACTATACCTAGAAAAAATGAAACAGATATTCATTCAGCTAAGGGGGAAAATGTGGCCACATGGACGCTTTGAAGTTCGAATTGTACAGTAGAGTCTTATTGAAGGTGTGATCCTCTAAAGTCTGCAGTCCTTTTAGTCCTCCATCATGGTCACCACTTCGATTTTAGTTCACAACAATCGTCGTTAGCTGGGAGGTCTTTTTTTCCTAGGAAATATTAATGCCTTTTCAATAGTTTATGGGGGCTCGTTTGTCTGAAAAATCTAAAATTGCTAAAAATGATGTTGCTAGAAGTGTCTTAACCACTACAAGTACTCTTCATCTTTACTAAGCGGTGTTGAAGCCAAAGGGGGACCATAGGCACATCCATAAATAGAGAAGGATGTTAATCCCTCTCTTTTCTTATGTGCAGCCTGGAATCTGGTGTGCTAGTGCCATAGCTAAGGGAAAGAGGTGCCATCCAGTGTCTGTTGAATGCTTTGTTTGGTGCCTGGACGTGTGGTGGCGGATTTCGTCACTGCACAGACATGTAACGAGGTGGGCATCAATTTCCTATAACATTCATCACAGCTTCAGTCAGCGTTGTATGATAGTCCCCCTCCTGAGAAATGGAATATGTTGGTAAAATTCTAAACGGTGGGGAAGTAGCTGTCCATAAGGGCCTTCACTCTGGTCATCAAGTCCATGGGTGTCGACATCCAGAAGAGTAGCTCGCACCAGTTCCGGTAGGCATTATACCTAAAGGGCATGAAGTAGGTTCACTTCAACAGACGAACAGCCTGCAACAAACTGATGGCGAGCAATACTGATCATATGTCTC
Source organism: Palaemon carinicauda (assembly GCF_036898095.1). Taxonomy (NCBI): domain Eukaryota; kingdom Metazoa; phylum Arthropoda; class Malacostraca; order Decapoda; family Palaemonidae; genus Palaemon; species Palaemon carinicauda. The sequence goes on from NC_090740.1 coordinate 44,224,347, forward strand.
AGGGCCACCATCGACTCTTGAAAAAAGTTGAGTACGAGGCTTGCCAAAGAGTTACTTATGGGTGACAATTTCTTTTGTCAATAAGGTTGGCATTAACATAAAAATTTATAATATAATAATGATAATGATAATAGAGCTAAAATTAGATTACTATATTAAACAGCTCTCTTTTGCCGTGGAGTCAGATGACCGTTGCAGTGTAGAAGATAACGTAGAGAGGTTATTCTCTTTTATTTCTATGTGTTGTTTTTTGGTGCACGTGAAATATAGTACTCTTCCTGACACGTCAAGTGGTTTTAGAAAAGAATGATGAAAGATAAAAGATAAAAGAAAGAATACGAAACTTATTGATAAGCTAAGACAAATTCTCTCCTCTTGTATACTAAATCTATAGAACACAACATTCACACAAATGAAACAAGAGGAGGAGAATTTGACAGAAAACTTTGCTAAAGTAACATTGAAGACTAAAGGAACTGTAATCCCAGAAAGTGGAAGGTCCATTGCTCGGAGGCCATAATCTTCTGTTAAGCTATAAAACAATGCTTACCTCATCTTAGTCTTCTCCACCCTATTCTGATAAACCAAAGCCTTATTGGCAATATTAGAGCACCTACGCATAAATAGGGCGACATTTTTTCTTCAATAATTGCTAGTTAAGTATATGATAATGCTAAAATTAAATCAAATGTTTGGAGGCCGCTCATGAATGGCAGAGGTAAAAGACAGTGATATTGCCCTAATAAACAAGACAATGCCCTAGAAACTGACATATGATCATCGCCCAAGCCTCCTCTCCACCTGAACTAAGACCAGGGAGAGCCAGGCAATGGCTGCTGATGACTCAGTAAGTAGACCTAAAGGCTTCCCCTACCTTCATTTCTTATCTCACAATGATGTTGAGGCTGCAAGGACGTTACCAACAGGCCACCACAACCCTGATATAGTTCGACTACATATTTGCTTTATTACATAATTTCAAGAAAGATAAGATTGCAATGGCAATCATTATCACTATCATCATCATTGTTATTGTTATTACAGACTTCTCTACTTACTTCAATACTTGTTAATTACATTGCAGGAGATTCATTTCCTGAGCAATACTTTTCGTGGTGCATTTAATTAGGAAATATTTTCCTTCGAGATGTACTGATTAAATGTTGACTGAATTTCAAAGTAATGTGAATTATCATCGCGTATATTTAACAATGTGTTTCATGTATTTTTATATAAGTACGGATTGTTATTTTTTAAGGCTTTAAATTATATATAACCCATAAAAAGTTAATGTCATCGATTGAATAATTTCGATAACTTAGTTTTCTCGAAGATGTTAGATAAAGTTCTTTTGTATTGTAATTCTGATTACAGCACAATTTAATATTTGTATATATATATATATATATATATATATATATATATATATATATATATATATATATATATATATATATATATATACTGTATATATATATATATATATATATATATATATATATATATATATATATATATATATATATATATATGTATATACATATATGTATATTATAAATATAATTATAATATATGTATATTATGTATATATAAGTATATTTAGCCTATATGTATACATATATATATATATATATATATATATATATATACATATGTGTATATATATATATATACATGTATATATATATATATATATATATATATATATATATATATATATATATATATATATATATATATATATATATATGTATGTATATATATATATATATATATATATATATATATATATATATATATATATATATATAAATATATGTATATATAATATATACGTACATTATATGTATATATATATATATATATATATATATATATATATATATATATATATATATATATATATATATATA
>NC_090740.1:44236259-44246259 GCF_036898095.1 Palaemon carinicauda
CAATAAATTTTAGGATAAAAATTTGAATATCATGAATTTTTTCAAAGTTTTATCACAATAATTTATTAATAAAAGAAAGAAAGGATAAATATATAATTGTCCTATAACTTTAATACCTTAATATATACACTTACTGGATTCTTTTAACCGATATTGAACCAAGAAACAGCGTCACAGTCATGCATACATTTACTAAGGAAATGATGATAAGGTTTATTTTATAACTGATTTAGATTCTATAACGCTCTTATTAAAAAACACAAATTCGCAGGTGTATGACGCAATACAGTCAGACGTCAAAGTTACAGAAATGTGACAATTTTCTTTTTCATTATTCGATTTCTCTAAGTTGATTACGCTGAAGTTAAGAATATCAAATTACACCATAGTTATGCACCTTCTGGCCTATAACTATTGCTCCTTGAATCATTTAAATCTGTGAATATTATTGATATTCTCCATTCAAAAAATTCCATCTGGCAGCGCTGTCCCAAACACGTCCCCTGCACCTCAACTATGCTGATGATTGTTACCTTGGTCACTTGTACAAGGAGATGACTTATTATCCCTATGATATGATGAATAAAGGAAATATCAAACACTTTTATAAGTAAACTCAGGTTGCTTCCGATAGCATATGAAAAATTCACACCATTTTCTGATAAAAATATTCATTCCTAATAAGGAAACGATCGTTAGGCAATTTATCAACTATCAATTCCCTAGCCTCTACCTTCCTACCACACTTTTTTGACACACGTGGTCTTTCAAATAATACACTATATTAGTTGGGATAAGGTGCCTCTGATGCCATCTATTGGGGGTAAAGTAAATCTCGTTACGATGTAAGGGAGGGAGTTAGAGCTGGCGACCCCCTGACCCCCAAATATAATTGGACTAACGATTGTTTGCTAATGAATTATTTCTGATATTTATTGTGAAATTTGTAATTTCCTAAGAATTAAGGTGTGGCCAGACAACAAGGAACACCAAGTACACGTGCGTTGATTTTATAGCAATTTTGTGCCCTAATAGCAACAAAAATAAATAAATAACAATTATAATGAGCGAATGATGGGCATGATTAGCATATTAGTACTCTACTGCTAAGGCCATCTATTGGCCATGGAAGGAAACAATATATAAAGCTCTTTAATCCTTTTGGTTTAAAAATAGCTAAAAAATAGCCTATATATTTAGAACTGAATATGATTTTTAATTTAAACATTGCTACATAAGTATCAATTCATTATTCTTTACCAATTGGATAGAATCATTCACATGAATGGAACAAGGGACGTTTGTTGCCATCTTTTGACAAGAAGTAAAGACACTCGGATTTTATTCAAAATTATGATATCTAGGCTCTAAGTTATGGTAATTATATGTAAAATTCAGATTCCAATATTCTAAGAGCAAAGAGTTAGAACTCACCCATAGAATTAAAAACCCTAAATATAACCAAAATATGTTTATGCCCGAAGCAAATACGTTGTTAACTAATCATAAACCATATAATAGATATCAATCCTCTATGAAGTGTGCATTGTTACATATACCAGGGGCGTGAGTGCTTTTTTTTCTTTTATTACTCTGATATTTGATAGCAAATTGTAGTAACAAATTCATAAGTATTTGGATGATTCTTATGTGACCAATTACAATTTATGCTAGTTGACAAATTTACCAAAAACATGTTAACAATGTTGATTCTTTGCTATAAACTCTACCATTATCGATGAAGTTATGACTATCACTTTTCTAAGCCTACTATGTTCTTAATTACGATTTATCATATCTACCATTTTTTTTTTTTTTAGTTCCACTTTTATCTTCAGATTTTTAAGGGATTTTATGTTTTTAAGTTTCGTCTGATTTATAGTTTACATATAACAAATATCTAATGTTTTAGTTGATAATTATGTAATTTGCTTTTGGTTTTAAACTATAGCGATGAGGTATGAAGATGAAGTCCTCACAAATTTGAAAGTACTCCATAGACTTGATAATACTGCATTGATCATGAAAAATCAAGGTTTTTAAAAGGCCTTTCCATTCACAAAACTATATATATATATATATATATATATATAGATATGTATAAATACATATATATATATTGTATATATATACATTTTATATATATATATATATATATATACATATATAATAACTGACCAAACCCAAGACAAGAATTGACGTGTGAGGACTTTGTCCTATAGGAGACTAGAAACAGCTGCATTTCTTATATATATATATATATATATATATGTATATATATATATATATATAAATATATATATAGATAGATATATAGATATCACTTCACTTTACTTCCACTCCCAGGTAGGCTTTCAGCCTGTCAGTGGAATCAGTTGTCTTCTCCACTCAATTTTGTTTTCAAAAATTTCCTCTCTTCTCAGCTGTTCAATTGTTGGTATGTTGTTTTTTGTCAAAATCTCTTCAATTCCATATATATATATATATATATGCATGTATGTATATATACATACATATATGTATATATATATATATATATATACATATATATATATATATATATAGATATATATATATATATATGTACATATATATATATATATATATGTATATATAAACATACATATATATATATATATATATTGATTGATTGACCGACTTAAAGTTTTCAGGCATCCTGTATATATATATATATATATATATTTCAAGAACTCCCATATTATCTAAAGTTTTTGAAGGGATTTTTGCAAAATATCTAAATTTGATATAGTGAAGGTAATAAATTGTTCCCTAGTTTGTAATTTAGCTTCCGAAAAGACCTTGGAACATATGATGCCCCTCATACAATTTCCAATGCTGTACAGGACGTTCGTATGGATGGCATTGATTTAGTGCCGCCTTTGACAGCGTTAATCATGAGGCTCTTGTTTTCAACCTCATAGAATTGTTGTTGATGGGCACCATATTGAGTATATAAATGTGGTATTTGGTTTTCCTTAAGGTAAGTTCCTTTCCCATTACTTTTCATACTACAGTATATACACATATGTGGCTTGGCCACGAAAACAAACTTGTTGCATATGCAGATGACGCTACTCTTTTTCCATCAATTCCATCTCTTGAATGTAGATCTGGTGTGGTTGAATCACTTAATAGAGATCTAGCTAAAGATAGTGCATGGTGCTAATTCTGGAGCACGAAGCTGAACCCTAACAAAACTCAAAGTATGTTTGTAAGTAGGTTGAAGACAGTGGCTCTTTAACATCCAAATCTGTGAAATGTCAATGTTTCTTTGACTGTATTCAACTCTTTTTAAATTTCATGTTTGATTTTCAATTGCAAATTTACATTTGAGAATCACATTCGGTCTGTTTCTTCTTCAATTACAATTAAAATTCGCTTATTGTGAAAGTCTTTTAAGAACACCGGTGATAAGTCTATTGTGAAAAATGGTTTTAATTCTTTGAATCTATCTTGTTTCGAGTATTGTCTACTGTCTGGTCTTCAGCTGATGACTCTCATCTTAATTTGTTGGATAATAGTTTGCGGTATATTAATTTTTTTATTCATGATCAGGATATTGAGGTTACATAAGATATTTCATAATTCTGATCCTCCTTTGCATTCGTATCTTCCCAGACTGTACCACCCAATCTATAAATGTTATTGCTATTAAATGCAAAACGTTTATTCAACAATGCTAGCAAAAGAGTTCCTTAAGGAATGTTTTCAGTGATATAGATTATTGTCTCTTTATTTTCCAAAAATATTTACTGATTGAAGTATTTTTCTCTTTATTCCTTTATACTGTAGTTTCTATAATCATAAAAGATCCGAAGAGAATACTGTTCTATTCCAGCGTCCAATTTTTTTTTAATGATGATCAAAAGAAATCAATAGTAATCGTCCAAGCTTTTTTTCCTGCACTCACTTCTTTCTTTTACCTTTGAATAAGAGCATATGAAAAAAGTGCTGCAAGTATTATCATGAAATATGTTCTCCAAACATATTAATTCTGTTCCATTCTCTCGTAAAAAAAAAACAACTTTTTTTCCTATAAAAGTGAGGAATTTTTAACAATATATACTCTTTTGTATATCAGTCTAAAGTTGTATTTTGTTTCTATCTAGCTTTATGTGATGATATTTTTAATTTACAATATAAACTATAAAATATGAATAAGGGAATGTAAGCAAAAGAAAAATTATGAGTAGTTGAACAGGAAGGAAAATCAGTGGAATACAAAAAAAACTGATTTTTGTCATCATATTCAGTAGAATTTTTTTTTTTTTTTTTTTGTGATATCTCTAATGCTACTGGTTCCTGAACCCATTTATTACCTCCGCCAACGAAGTTAAGAGAACAGTAATCGAAATATTGTAAATGAACATAAAAAAAAACCTACACAGTAATACACCGCGTTTATTCACAAACTTACATACTAAGATAACCACTGCTGCTGTTCCTTTAAGTTCAATGGCTTAAAATTCAGGATATTATGTTAAAGTTTTTATAGTTTATATGTGAGATATTTATTTTAATGTTGTTACTCTTTTTAAGATATCTTATTTTCCTTTTTTCCTTTCTTCACTGGGCTATTTCCCCAGTAGGAGTCTTTGGGCTTATAGCATCCTGCTTTTCTAACTAGGGTTGTAGCTTAACAAGTAATAATAATAATAATAATAATAATAATGACTGAAAATAGGTAAAACGGCCTGGAAAATAGAACAATAACATACTTATAAAGAGAGTTGATGAGCTATCTTCAGTTGATTAAATATTTCTGACATAGGGACTTTAGGCTAAAGAACGTGGCAGAAGGTATAGCTGCTTCTCTTTGTTATGGATATGAATCAATTTTTCAGATAGGTTCTTTATCGTCTGAAGGGGAGACTGACTCTGTTTGAAGAGTCTTGCTTGCTTGTTTGTAAGATTGCCCAGCCTTGTGCTGGACACGGGCTCTTGCGTTTCCAGCACAAGGCTGGGCAATCTTACAAGCAAGCAAGCAAGACTCTTCAAACAAAGAAGAGTCTGTTAAACCCTCTGGTATTCTTGATTCTATTTACTTATGCGTGGGCGGAGCTATTTACGACATTGCCATATAAGTAGGTTTTTTTTTTTTATCTTGCAGCCTGATTGATTTCTTTCCACTATGCCCATACCATAAAAACTTCTAGAGAAAGTTTTTCTTGTACAATATTGACCCTATGTGGCATCTTATAGGAAAACAACATCATGCGTAGTGATACTTCAAAAAACAAAAAAAAATTCAAATCTTGTTTTCTTTCCGAAATGCTGCAAACAGTAATAAACGTGATGCAGTCTTTGACCAAACACAAAGTGGATTTCTTATTTTGGATAAGAGATACAATTTTTCTATTCATATATACTGCATTTCTTCCTAATATTGAATCTATCTATGACAAAAGGAAAGGGGACGTTATTGCTTCTGGGATTATGGAAGGGTGTGAGAAAGCTTGTCCATCAACTTAGCACACACACATACATATTTTTGCATTAATGCATGTATGAATATATGTGTGTATATATATATATATATATATAGGTCGTAGGTTGGCCAGGGCACCAGCCACCCGTTGGGATACAACCGCTTGAGTGTTATGGGGTCCTTTGACTGGCCAGACAGTACTACATTGGATCCCTCTCTCTGGTTACGGTTAATTTTTCCTTTATCTACGCACACACCGAATAGTCTGGCCTATTCTTTACATATTTTCATCTCCCATACACCTGACAACATTGAGATTAGCAAACAATTCTTCTTCACCCAAGGGGTTACTGCACTGTAATTGTTCAGTGGCCACTTTCCTCTTGGTAAGGGTAGAAGAGACTCTTGAGCTATGGTAAGCAGCTCTTCTAGGAGAAGGACACTCCAAAATCAAACCATTGTTCAATAGTCTTGGTTAGTGCCATAGACTCTGTACGATAGTCTTCCACTGTCTTGGAGTAGAGTTCTCTTGCTTGAGGGTACACTCGGGCACACGATTCTATCTTATTTCTCTTCCTCTTGTTTTGTTAAAGTTTTTCTAGTTAATATAGGATATATTTATTTTAATGTTACTGTACTTAAGATATCTTAAGTTTCCTTGTATCCTTTCCTCACTGGGCTATTTTCCCTGTTAGACCCCTTTGACTTATAGCATCCTGCTTTTTCAACTAGGGTTGTAGCTTAGCAATTAATAATAATAATAATAATAATAATAATAATAATAATAATAATTATAATAATAATAATAATGATAATAATAATAATACCTGCATACATACATACATACATATGTAAATATATATATATATATATATATATATAAATATATATATATCATATATATATATAAATATATATGTATGTATATATATATATATATATATATTATATATATATATATGTATATTCATACATACATATATGTATAAATATGTGCATAACATGCATATATATATATATATATATTTCTATATATATATTATATATATATTATATATATGTATATATTCATACATACATATATACATAAATATGTGCATAACATGCATATATATATATATATATGTGTGTGTATATATATATATATATATATATATGTTATATATATATATATATATATAAATATATATATATATATATATATACATAAATATATATATGCATATATATATATATATATATACAGATAGATATAGATATACACATATATAATGTAAATATGTACATATACATGATACATGAGTGTTTTTTTGTAATTGTTAGGTTATGCTATAAAAAGTTGTAGGTTAAGACAAGACCAAAATTTATCTCAGAGATTTCTTAAAACTCCTATACCCGAAGTCTCTATTATACGTCTCGATCGGAAAAGATGGGCTGGAAATCCTTGAGAACTGATGATAGAAGCATAGAGATTCCTCATCAATTTGTATCAGTTATCGAATTCAAATGACCAAATGCTGATGCAGCAATCTGATCCAGTAAACTGATTTTGCTGCATAATTGGGCAATGCTTCCAATTTCAGGTTCCAATTTAAATTCATGAGGAGCAGAAGACGATGATCACACTCATTGGATTCTCGAGACGTAATTTGCAAGAAGATTGATCCTAAACCTACCAGGGAGGAAGAGAGGGAGGAAGAAAGGGAGGAAGAAAGAGAGGAAGAAAGTGAGGAAGAAATGAAGGACGAAAGGGAGGAAGAAAGAGAAGAAGAAAGAGAGGAAGAAAGGGAGGAACAAAGGTAAGATGAAAGGGAGGAAGAAATGAAGGAAGAAAGAGAGGAAGAATGAGGAAGAAAGAGGGGAAGAAAGGGAGGAAGAAAGAGAGGAAAAAAGAGAGAGGAAGTAAGGGAGGAAGAAAGGGAGGGAGAAAGAGAGGAAGAAAGAAAGAGGAAGAGAGGGAGGAAGAAAGAGAACGAAAAAGAGAGGAAGAAAAGGGAGGAGGAGATGAAGGAAGAGAAAGAGGAAGAAAGGGAGGAAGAAAGAGAGGATGCAAGAGAGGAAGAAAGGTAGGAAGAATGAGAGGATTTAAGAGAGGAAGGAAGAGAGGAAGAAAGGGAAGAAGAAATGAAGGAAGAAAGAGAGGAAGAATGGGAGGAAGAAGGAGAGGAAGAAAGAGAGGAAGAAGGAGAGGAAGAAAGGGAGGAAGAATGGGAGGAAGAAAGAGAGGAAGAAAGAGAGGAAGAAGGAGAGGAAGAAAGGATGGAAGAAAGGAAAAAGGGATGAGGAGCTTATGGCAGCGATGATGGATTGGAGAAAGGATATGCTAAGAGAAAACGGAAGAAAAAAGTAGAAGACAAGAAAAATATAAAATCATTGGTTGAAAAGTTAGAGTGGATAAGAGTGAGTGAAAATTTAGAGGAAAATGACGATGTGGGAGAAGAGAAAGGGGTGATTAAAGTTATAGAAACGTCAAGAAATTGTGAATAAAATGACTATTGTTGGAAGTAAGAAGAGTTAATGGACAACAAGAATAAATTGGAAAGTAAAGTGATGAAGACTGGAAGATAAATAAACGATTCCAAATTAGACAAAACACAAAAATAAACAGGAATGTGAAAAAAAAAATTATCTTAAAATTATGATAATAAAATTATCATAACCAACTTTATTCAGCATTTCTTTCTGGAAAAATATTTATCTTAATATCAATCAACCCTTTTTTTTTTCTAGAAATATATCTAAAACGTATTCATCCATTTTTTAGAAATGGCTTTCGTGAAGTATATAGTGAAATTGGTGTTGATATATCGCATGATTTTGTAGTTTTGGGAACAAATCCCTAAGAAGAATATGGTGAGTTAAATGGCTAGACAGGATTAGAAATGAAACTATAAGAGAGATTACTCAAGTGCCGTATGTGAATGAGATCATGATAAGGGGTAGATGGATATGGTTTGGTCAGACTCTTGGCACTCTCCAAGAGAGATTATTTCACCAAACTTTCAACTGGGCTTCACAAGGCACTAGAGGAATTGGAAGACCCAGGCCTACATGACTGAGGACTATGAAACGTGACGTGGGATATGACCAATGGAGAGATATTGAATTAAAATCTCGAAATAGAGACGACTGGCGAAATGTAAACGAGGCCCTTTGCGTCAATAGGAGTAGTAGGTGATGATGATGATGATGAAATATATTTGATACCTAAAGCAAGGTTATACCTTTCCGTGTTTTTCGCCTTCCTGTTCGTCGGATATCAAGAATATAAAATATTACTTGTGGAATATAGATTTTATTTACAGATAATGGTCCTTGTGATATGACTGAAGTGAGTTAACTCTAGGGTGAAGAGAATGTGATTAATGTGACTTCAGTTGGTCAAGGTCCGGACAACATTTTAATTAAACGAGACATGAGATTACTTTATGTTTGATATACAAGATCTGATAAGTAGATATTCAGAGAAAGGTCAATGTCCTATTTTGAGGTCAAAAGAAAAATTTAATTCATCTCCGACCATAATACCAATTTTACACAATGGTACTTATTTGCAGAATGAGGTCAAGGTCTAATTAAATGTTCATGCTGATACAGTTATGGAGGTGTAGAGTTTCTCTGCATTCTCTTAAAATATGTCAATCAACAATTGAAAAATTAGAAATCCTTAAATCCAGGCACACAAGAACTCATTTAAGCCTTATTGGCCATTTATTTAAGTCATCATCATCATCATCTCCTACGCCTATTGATGCAAAGAGTCTCAGTTAGATTTCGTCAATCGTCTCTATCTTGAGCTTTTGAATCAATACTTCTCCATTCGTCATCTCCTATTTCACGCTTCATAGACCTCAGCCATGTAGGTCTGGGTACTCCAACTCTTCTAGTGCCTTGAGGAGCCCAGTTGAAAGAGAGGGATGATCCACTTTGGTAATATCATGCAATAAGTCAAATACTTGTAAGTTATTTTATTTGTGTGGATAATGTCAGATAAAACTTAAAGAGAGAGAGAGAGAGAAAGAGAGAGAGAGGGATGATCCACTTTGTTAATATCATGCAATAAGTCAAATACTTGTAGGTTATTTTATCTGCGTGGATAATGTCAGATAAAACTTAAAGAGAGAGAGAGAGAGAGAGAGAGAGAGAGAGAGAGAGAGAGAGATGATCCACTTTGTTAATATCATGCAATAACTCAAATACTTGTAAGTTATTTTATCTGTGTGGATAATGTCAGATAAAACTTAAAGAGAGAGAGAGAGAGAGAGAGAGAGAGAGAGAGAGAGAGAGAGAGAGAGATGATCCACTTTGTTAATATCATGTAATAACTCAAATACTTGTAAGTTATTTTATCTGTGTGGATAATGTCAGATAAAACTTAAAGAGAGAGAGAGAGAGAGAGAGAGAGAGAGAGAGAGAGAGAGGGATGATGCACTTTGTTAATATCATGCAATAAGTCAAATACTTGTAAGTTATTTTATCTGTGTGGATAATGTCAGATAAAACTTAAAGAGAGAGAGAGAGAGAGAGAGAGAGAGAGAGAGAGAGAGGGAT
>NC_090740.1:44251259-44311259 GCF_036898095.1 Palaemon carinicauda
CCATCTGTTTTAGTATGTGGCCTAACTTAACCTAACCTAACCAAACCTAACCTTACCTTACCTAACCTAACCTAACCTAACAAGCCAGGTAGGCCACTTACTAAACCAGAATAAAAAGGTAGGCCACATTAATATACCAGAATAAAAAGGGTAGGCCACACAATAAACCAGAATAAAAAAGGTAGGCCACATACTAAACCAGAATAAAAAAGGAAGGCCACATACTAACCAGAATAAAAAGGTAGGCCACATGCTAAACCAGAATAAAAAGGTAGGCCACATACTAAACCAGAATAAAAAAAAAAAGGTAGGCCACATACTAAACCAGAATAAAAAAAAAGGTGGGCCACATACTAAACCAGAATAAAAAAGTTAGGCCACATACTAAACCAGAATAAAAAAGTTAGGCCACATACTAAACCAGAATAAAAAAAGGTAGGCCACATACTAAACCAGAATAAAAAAAGGTAGGCCACATACTAAACCAGAATAAAAAAAAAGGTGGGCCACATACTAAACCAGAATAAAAAAGTTAGGCCACATACTAAACCAGAATAAAAAAGTTAGGCCACATACTAAACCAGAATAAAAAAGTTAGGCCACATACTAAACCAGAATAAAAAAAGGTAGGCACACATACTAAACCAGAATAAAAAAGGTGGGCACATACTAAACCAGAATAAAAAAGTTAGGCCACATACTAAACCAGAATAAAAAAGTTAGGCCACATACTAAACCAGAATAAAAAAAGGTAGGCCACATACTAAACCAGAATAAAAAAAAGGTAGGCACATACTAAACCAGAATAAAAAAAGGTAGGCCACATACTAAACCAGAATAAAAAGGTAGGCCACATACTAAACCAGAATAAAAAAAAAAGGTAGGCCACATACTAAACCAGAATAAAAAAAAAGGTGGGCCACATACTAAACCAGAATAAAAAAGTTAGGCCACATACTAAACCAGAATAAAAAAAGGTAGGCCACATACTAAACCAGAATAAAAAAAGGTAGGCCACATACTAAACCAGAATAAAAAGGTAGGCCACATACTAAACCAGATAAAAAAAAGGTAGGCCACATACTAAACCAGAATAAAAGAGGAAGGCCACATACTAAACCGACACCATATTTTTCATCTTAGGTCTTTGCTCTGTTCCTGTTTAAATTGTCAGTCTTACGTACGTCCTAAATCCACTTTGCTTTTACATTTTTCCTCTTCTCTCACATCTCAATTCCAATTCGTCTTTTTTCGTGTTGTTTCCCTTTTTTATTGGTCTTGTTTTATTTTCTCTCTGTTTTCTTCCTTTTACTTTTCTTTGCTTTTTTCTGATATTGATTCTCTCGTTTTACATTTCGTTTCTGAATCCTCATTGTGACGCCGAGTAACTCAAAATCTCTTAATCTCTCTGAAGCCTCATTATCCTCTTTTTTTTACAATTTTGATTACTCTTTTTTTTACTAAGTCACCTTTTTTTCTTTCGTGAATCCGATTTATTTTTTTTTTATTCCTCGTTTAATCGTGTTCAGTTTCTAAAAACGATCTTTTCAGATCACTTTTACTGTTTGTAATTTCCTTATTTGCCAGTTCCCCCTATTATCTCTCCTCTCTCTCTCTCTCTCTCTCTCTCTCTCTCTCTCTCTCTTTTCTGCTTTTCTTATTTATTTGTGCTATATATATATATATATATATATACATATATATATACATATATATATACATATATATATATATATATATATATATCATTTACTTTTTACTTTCTTTCCTTCTACCCATTCCATCCAAATGATGCAAAAAAAAAATATTCGAAAAAGGGGAAAAAACACAATTGCCGATTAATGGTGCCTCTCTCTCTCTCTCTCTCTCTCTCTCTCTCTCTCTCTCTCTCTCTCTCTCTCTAATATATAAAAAAAAATTATTTATTTTGCCATAACTGCCCTATTTCCTGTTTACTTTTTTCCTTTTACTCGTTCTAACCAGATAATGCAAAAAGAATAACATAAAAAAAGAAAAACAACATCACAAAGGGCCATTTCATCCATAATCATGAAATGACGCATAAACTACAATTCGAGAATTCCAATGGAATAACCAACACTCTATATCATGATTGTTTTTACTGATTGCTATTAGCACTCGCTATTACCTATTGGCATTTATCAAAGAGAAGGCAAACCGATTAATAGCTCCTCAGTCGACTGTTACCCAACATAGGAAATGGCTTTAGTATTGCAAGCATTTATCGTCGAGTTTAGATTTCTGTTTCTGTGTTTGCGGAAGTTGGAAGTTCCATTCATTCTGTGATCGTATAATCTTGATATTGCAATTGCATTTAAATCAGGTGAATTGTTATTTTCTTGAAAAACTAATCTTACTGTTGTTTAAAAGCAGAAATTATATGATACTTTTTAAAATGAATGGTTTAGTTTTATTTTTTTACGTGTGGTAAATTCTTTGAGGTTTATCCTAACCCCCCAACAACCCCCCCCCCCCCCCCCTACCCCCAATAAAAGTCGTGTGCGATACTTTTAAAGGAAGAAAAAATAAGTAATATCAGTTAATTTCATTCGCCAGAGAAGGGTGGTTAATGTCAAGAAAACTAAATGAAATAAAATCTGGTAAAATTATGAAGATCAAAAGTTAATGATAAAGAATTAGAAACAAAACAATAAATAACAACTTATTATTTATTATTTATTATTTTTTCCATTTTTTATTATTAGTTTCTATAAAACCAATTTAGTGAAAATTAAAAGCAAAATAAGATTTTATATAGATGAAAAAGTTAAACAATGAACCCTCGACTCTTTGAGAGACAGAATCAACGATTGTTTTTGATAACCACAGCCAAAAAAAAAATAAAATGACACTAAATACACTGCCTTTAAGGACCACAATTTCCTATTCATATATTTATCAACATTAGAAATTCTAGTGTATATGGAATTTAGGTAGAAGTTATTAAGGTGAGTAATTTTAAATTAAATTCATATCCCATAAATCATTCTACGATGTAATCTTGATATTGCAATTACCTGTACATCAGGTGATTTATATTTTTCAGGATACCAATTTTACTCTTAATTAATAGCACAGATAATTGAGACGCCTTTCAAACGTAACCTCATACACTTTGTTTTTGTCCAGCTTAACAGGCCAGACCGAAACTCGTCTTCTTAATCCTGAGGTTGCGTTCTACTGAACGGTGGAGTTCCATTCAACGTTTGCTCCATTTTACTCAGGAACTTTAGAGCCAAGAGTCATTAAAAAAGTTTCAGGATTACCATGAATCCAAGACCTACAAGATTAATGTTAATAGTCAAAATAGATTATTCCCAAGGTAAAGTGGGTCGCGTGCAAGTTTCTTTGGCATATGAAACAGGGGAGGACGTTAGAACATGATTGTATATATGTATATATATGCATATATATATATATATATATATATACATAAATTATATATATACATATATATACATATATATATGTATATATAGACAATATATATAAATACATATATATATATATATATATGTATATATGTATATATACATATAATATATATATATATATGTATATATGTATATATACATATATATATATATATATATATTCATATACATGTGTATATATATATATATATATATTTAAATGTATATATATGTAATTTATTTATATTTATACATGTAATCTATATATATACACATACGCACACACACACACACACACATATATATATATAATATATATATATGGAATTGGATCTTCCACAGTTTCATTAATAAAAGAGGAAAGAAAATCCCGACGGAAAAAGCGCCCAATTAAGAGAAAACAAAGGTATAATTACATTCCATTCATAGATAATTACTTCTCATTTTCCTTTCTTTTGTCTTCAAAAATTATTTTCATTCCACTCATGGTCTTTAACATCTTAGTTGGAAGAGAGAGAGAGAGAGAGAGAGAGAGAGGAGAGAGAGAGAGAGAGAGATATGATGATGATGATCAAAGTTACAAGTTTGACCAGAATGAATTGAAATTTACGTATTAGCGAATGTCTCCAAAGTCTGAGATCGTGCACAATGTACAATATACGTTTGGAAGAGGCGCTCCAGGAGTTATGCATATACAAATATGCTAACCATGTTACTGGCTAGCAGCAGTGCAGAACATTGCTATGAAACATTTACATATAACTGAGCAGTGCATTTGTTTTAAGCATTGCTGATACGTATTTGCATGATGACAAACATACGTGAATACAATTATGCATGACGCATACAGTATTCGGCTAATGTTTTACAGTTTCCATTTAGTGGAGAACTTTCCACGAATGGCAAAATAAAAAAAAAAGGATTTACCTTCTTGCTTGTGCAAAAGATAGTTAAGAACAAAGTAATATTATCCTTCGTTGTTCAAGAACTAACGCTAACAGGAAAAGTGAAATTTTAGCAAAGCTTATGACCTGATAATTCCTTTACTAAATAACTTATAGCATAAAAAATGAGGATTTGTTAAAAGCTCATGGGCTTACTTATGATATCCTAAATAGCCATTGTCTGGTCCTACCTGGTCCTTGCTTCAATGGAATTGGGAAATGATCACCTGTGAATATATTCGATCGTTGGAACGTCATGAGACGGGGAAATAATCCGCTCCTTGTCATAAGTTTGTCAGTTTTAGACTTTCAAGAAAAGACAATTTGTCCCGGGGGTACCCGCCGAAAAAAACGATAAAACTCCAAGTTGTTTTATTGACCTTTACTCCATAAAGCATTCGTAGACTCTAGAAGAGAAAAGAAGAAAATCGGGGATACTTTAGTATGACATTATTGCCTAGAACATTTTATCTGGAGGGTACCTGTGACTGGATTATCTTATTGATAAATTTTCATGTGATGACTGTTTTCCAACGCTGTTTCGATTACCTCATCTCATTTATTTGGGTTCTAGTGGCGGCTGATTCCCCGAATTTTATTCTTGTATAGAAAAGCAATTTCCAAATAGCAAGATTGGCTCACCTTAGTTGTTACAGTTCCCTAAGAGTTTATAGTGAGGGAAAATGTTGAAAATTCTTTAAACTATAGCTAACAGATCTCTTGTGCTATGATAATCTTCGTGATAGAAATGTCTCTTGGCATTATTGATAGCTTGATCAATAACTAAAAGAATGAATTTAATAAATAGGAAAAGCTGGTTTTATATATATGGAGAAATATACTGTGATGATTCCCTTTTATTTATTATATCCAAAAATTCTAATTCTCAGTTTACCCTCATTTGGCTTTGAATCATACACCTGGAACCAGCAATTGAAATAATTGACCAGAATGTTAAGGTCTCCGTAACTTTCATACTAAAATGGGGAAACTATCTTCCGCTTGGTACTGCCAGAACATGTTCTTATGCTTGACAGTTGTTGGAACTTGAGTTTCAGAGTATTCCAAACAGAGATTCGAAGAAGTTGGAATAGACGGTTGATCATGCTACAACTAAATATTCTAATAACAAAATGTTTTATTAAAATAAATGCGGTGTTATTTACACAGAACTAGTTTTTCATGATGATAGAAAATCCTCAAAAAATTAGTTAAATTTTTCACATAACAAATTGATGACATTATTTATCATGACACTTGAGGGTAATGACTCAACATCCTGTATAAGGAGTTTAATATTCTTAAACGGTTTTATATAATTTTCTTGATTGTTTAAATAAAGTTCTTAGCCTTACTAATAGGTTTGGAGTAGGCCATAGATGTATGATATATACATTGATTTCTTTAGATGTATGGTAAAGATGGTGATTCTTTAAAGGTTTCCTTTAATTCTGTCTTTCATTTATGCCTATTATTCTTATGTATTCAAGGTTTTTGGGGTGCAATGGGGCCACTGGTGTCTAGTATTAGCTGTGCAAATATGACAGTATCATTTAATAGATTTTAGGGTTGATCTATATGTGCCATCAGGTAAAAGATACCGCACACATTAAATAATTCTCTCCCGTGTTTTTTCAAGGCAAAGGAAATACCAAAGATCAAGACTACTTACACATTCAAGTTCGTATCTTAGAAGAGAGAGAGAGAGAGAGAGAGAGAGAGAGAGAGAGAGAGAGAGAGAGAGAGAGAGAGAATTCGTATCTTGGAAAAGAGAGAGAGAATCCGTATCTTAGAAGAGAGAGAGAGAGAGAGAGAGAGAGAGAGAGAGAGAGAATTCGTATCTTGGAAAAGAGAGAGAGAATCCGTATCTTAGAAGAGAGAGAGAGAGAGAGAGAGAGAGAGAGAGAGAAAATTCGTATCTTGGAAAAGAGAGAGAGAATCCGTATCTTAGAAGAGAGAGAGAGAGAGAGAGAGAGAGAGAGAGAGAGAGAGAGAGAATTCGTATCATGGGAAAGAGAGAGAGAGAGAGAGAGAGAGAAAGAGAAAGAGAGAGAGAGTTCGTATGTTAGAAAAGAGAGAGCCTTACCTTACCTTATTGCCTTATTTTTTGTTTGGGTTCCCCCAGGTCCCTCAGTGTGAGGCACCTCGTATATCCACCAGAGAGTTGCTAATGCATCTTCCGGTGAATTTTGCATCTTCCAGTCTTGGATGGTCTGGGATGCATCTTAGAGAGAGAGAGAGAGAGAGAGAGAGAGAGAGAGAGAGAGAGAGAGAGAGAGAGAGTTCGTATCTTTGAAAAAAAAAAGAGAGAGAGAGAGAGAGAGAGAGAGAGAGAGGTTCGTATCTTAGAAGAGAGAGAGAGAGAGAGAGAGAGAGAGTTCGTATCTTAGAAGAGAGAGAGAGAGAGAGAGAGAGAGAGAGAGAGAGTTCGTATCTTAGAAAAGAGAGAGAGAGAGAGAGAGAGAGAGAGAGAGAGAGAGAGAGAGAGAGAATTCGTATCTTAGAAAAGAGAGAGAGAGAGAGAGAGAGAGAGAGAGAGAGAGAGAGAGAAAATAAACAAATCATGAATCAAAATTGAAAAGTAACTCAAATTCAATACTCTATCAGACATCCTTTACCATCTCGCTCAATTGCCATTGCAATCAGCACATAGTTTACCAACGATCATTATCCCATTAAATATAATATTTTTCTCGATGCTATTGACATACAGAAGATTCATAAACCTCATTTGGATTCTAATCAAGAGTCCTGCATACTATCAATTAAAAATGGCCGGTGTTTGATTAATTATGAAGGTACCGAAAACAAAGTTTAGTATGAATATGATTAAAGTGTTTTTTTCTGATGATTGATGTCGATAGATAGACACTCTACCATAGATTGATTATGATGGCAATTCATTAGGTTTAATTACGACACCGATTTTATTGGTTGTTTTAACTCTTAATAAAGACTGGAGTATTAAACCCTCTTTTCAAATTGAAATTTTGCTTCTCGATTTTTGTGAATATTGACATTATTTTATTGGAGGTTGAGTTGAAGTTTTATTCAGCATCAGCCAATTAAAAAAAAAATCTTTGGTAAAGAATTGGCAATACCTCTAAGGTACTTGGGAATTAATTGACTTATGAAAGAGAAGAAGAAACAAACAATACATTGAAACGTTTCAACGTGGAAATAAAATGACAATATGATGTCTGTATTTCAAATCACGAAGAAAATCTTATTACCAATTTATGATCCTTAAAGCTCAACAATTATCCTGAGAAGAAAAAAAAAAGAGAGATGTAGATGGAACTCGTTAGAAGTTGTGTCAATATAATGTTTACAGTTCTGTAGCTGTTTAGAATATGTTCGACTCCAAGAGAAAAGTTCGTAAGAAACTCACCAGTTTTCTTATATATATATATATATATATATATATATATATATAGATTGAATCAATATAAAGAACTAGTGAATATGAAACGTAATCATATTGTATGATTTTTTCTTATTTAGATGAATACCTCAAAATGCTGAAGATGAACTTCCAATGATGACAGAAATGGCAAAAGGGGAGAAATGAAGAGAATAAATGAATAAATGGTGCAGACGGTGATGTGATGAAATCAAATTCTTCTGCGATAGGAATCATTAGAGCGGAGATTGAAGACCGTCGTGGGCAAAAGAAATACTGATCTGCATTGCAAATTGCGAAAACGGGACAGGGTGAGAAACTCATTAATATCCGCAGTTTTTTATTCTGAAGCAGATTAAAGTGGCGGGTAATAAGGGGAAATGCAGAATAGATATTTAGTATCAGAACTTAAAAAATACCACTCTGGAATTTGTCAAAAAAAAAAAATGATTAATTTTATTTTCACTTTATTGCTCTATGATATACCCGTAGTAAAAACCTGGAATTTACTTCAATTGAAAATGCAATATCAGATTGATTAATTATTTGTAACAACAGAAAAAGGATGAAAGAACGAGACTATAAAGAAACGAGAAGAATGACCTGTCATTTTCTTAATTCACAGTTGCATGAAAGTGCAAAGCGAGCTCTTGTCTTAAAATAATCTACCCACTTCATACATTATTTTACGGACAATTGTGACGCTAAAGTCATCGTATATCACCAATCATTTTCCCCATTAACATTTAAACCAAGTCAGTATCTTGAAATGAAAATGGCTACTCCAACAGGCAGATCAATAGGGAGGGCACACATGCTATGGACAAGCTGGTATCAGGCTGAGCTCAGCAGTAACAGCATACTTTCTAGTATCAACTTATACTACAAAGGAATCATGAACTTCTAGGATCAACCGGATTAGAAGGTCATTAGGGACATCATCAAAAAAGTATGTCATCCCTGCTTAAAAGTATTCCAGCATCAACATCAACATCAACCTCATCATTTACTACCAGACTATTAGGACCAGATCCCTCATTAAAAAAAAAAAGAAAACAACACGGCCCCTCCAGTGCAGGACTTTCTGAAGAGGTCCAACGTTGTTTATTCTTACCAGGGCTCAATTGGTGGATGTCCCGGCCGTTACATTGGAATGAAAACAATGAGACTCTCCAAAAGATTGTCCTACACGTCCAACAGAGAGCCATGAATACCCACCAGGTCCTCACACACAACAAGAACGTAGTTCAAGAGGACGTCATAAGGTATAGAAAAAATCATTGGCAGTGCCCCAGATGGCAGGCAGTCTAGGATCCTGGAGGCCCTGCTTATCCAACAAGAAAGACCTAACCTGAATATGACCTACGAAATGTACCTCCTACCCTCCTGTCGAAGGAACACCTCCAATCAACCTCCAAACAACTGCGATAACAAGATTATGAACAGCCGGGAAGCTTGCCTGCAACTGAGACCCTCCTGGTGAGCACCTCAGCCAATCAGCATGCAACTCTGAACTCCACAGACCCAGACTCTGAACAGCAGAACAGCTTGCCTGACTCAGAATCCCGCTCAGGTAGTGTGTTAGCCAATCAAAGTGCCACAATGGGAGCCATGGCTGGGCCTACTCAAACCCTAACTCCACCCAACTTCGACATTCGTGAGCTGAATAGCAGGCTGACTGCAACGGAGCCTCTCCGTCCATGAAGACTAATCACCGATCTGCGGCTGAAGTAATGAGCCATCCAGTCCCTACATAAGGAGTCTGCTCACAAACACCTTAGTTTAGCTAGACTTTGCCTAACAATGAAAGGTGAGACCCGTCGCCCTCTAGTAATGCGTAGCAGTCATACTTCATTGTACCAATCTCCTCTAGTTTACTTTTAGTAAAATCATGATTTTTTATTCGTATTGCTCTCCCCTACTAATTGCAAACATCGTATAGTTATTGACAGAATAAATTGCAGTTGAAAGAAGAAAAATATGTGCAATGGGAATGCTCGACTACAAGATCAACGCTACTGAAGCAGGGATCATCTTTAATGAAACTTGCCTAAAGGAAGGTCTGCTCCCAGAGAGAAGATGAAGAAGATAGATTATAATAACGGTAACAACAATAACAGTATTGATAATAACAATAAAAATATGGTAAACAAAAAAATGAGTTGTGATAATAAAGGTTTTATCTCTAAAGGCTTACTAGTTCTGCTGGAGTAACAAGTAGCTTTAATGTTAGGCAATGAAAACTGACCCACACATTCTAATGATTTATAATTTTATCATTTCCTCAACAAAATTGAGTCCTCCACTTATGCGACTCATATTTGTCAGCTCTTCCTCTGATCTCACCTATGTATTATTGAAAATCTTTAGATATTTTTCCCTTTGAGATACATAATCCCATTTGCAAAAAAATCCCCTTTGCCACTGGTGAGGTTCTTGTTTAACGAGTTGATGATAAAGGAGACAGCAGAGAATCACTGATGAAATGATAAAGTAAATGGCATTGAGGAACAAGGGGTTCTTGAAAGACCTTCCGTAAATGAAATTGGTTGAAAATACATTGAGAGTCGAGACTCCAATGTGCAGAAAAAATATGGAAGTCTGTAGATATACTCAACATGAATCGGATTCCTTTATAGTCTTTAGTGAAAACCAAACGATCAAATTAAATCTGATTGAGAAAAATTGTATGAAGTATAGCGAGGAAGGTATCAGGTTTACGAAAATTATAGCTACGATTTTGAAAATTTTTACCCTAACACATAACGAATATTATAAATCTTATGATAAAAACACCTAGGAATGGTCTGTGAATATTTGAAAATACAAGATTATATATATAATAACAGAAATTCTTCAGTATTATATATGTGATCCAAATGTATTAGGAATATTAACAATTAGTATTACAATCCTTGCGTTTTGCTCACTTCCAATATGCGGTGCAATTAATAGTTATATATTCTATATAGTAATAACCACTTCATTAGTTACTTTACTTTAAGAGCTGTTTTCCTGGTCCTATCATACATGGAAACCCTGCGTCCTACAGGACCTACAAGATCTGTTTGTCGTATGCATTTTTAGCTATTTAGGGGATCACACAGTGTAACACCCGTTAATTTTCAAGTCTCATTATTCAAAAACATAGAAAGTGAAAGTCATTTAGCCAGGTCGCAACATCTTCCACGTATCAATTCTCGAATATGGATTATATTTTAGTAGCATATCGAATATTCAAGACGTTTGTAGCATATTTGACATATTTTCCTCTGGCCTACACAATCCATGCCCAAAGCTTTGCAATTTCATATACTCGCTTTATGAATATTTTTTTTTCTTTTCGAGGTGAGGATGGCAGGTTCATCCTTGCCAAGAATCTTGTACATGACGTGTCTTACCATGCTAGTGGTATTTTTAACTTTACTTCAGGAGCAGGTCTTCCGAAAGCGATTTAACTTTTAAAATGACATCTTTGCTTTCAAGGTTTTAATTGAATATTCTTTTATTCTTTATTTATAAGGAATTATATCGGAGCCAATGACCATAGATGTCAGGATGCCAGAAAACCTCAAATCAATAAATCAACTTAGAGTTATCTATATTTCACTACTTGGA
Source organism: Palaemon carinicauda (assembly GCF_036898095.1). NCBI lineage: Eukaryota > Metazoa > Arthropoda > Malacostraca > Decapoda > Palaemonidae > Palaemon > Palaemon carinicauda. The sequence continues at coordinate 44,262,659 of NC_090740.1, forward strand.
AGTTACATTCCTTGGTGTTATGATTTATAGCACATTTCCTACACGATATTATTAGTCGTGAACTTATAGTCTTTTTCCAAATTTCCATACCTTTGACGCTGGAAGCAGGTAATCTTGTTGTTCTTATCACGTATGCTATTCGTGATCCATCGCAGTATAACTGGTCTTCAATGGTCTTCCACTGTCTTGGGTTAGAGTTCTCTTGCTTGAGGGTACACTCGATCACAACTTTCTATCTAATTTCTCTTCCTCTTGTTTTGTTAAAGTTTTTATATCTTATTTAGGACATATTTATTTTAACGTTGTTACTGTTCTTAGAATATTCTAATTTTCCTTGTTTCCTTTCCTCACTGGGCTACTTTCCCTGTTGGAGAACCTGGGTTTATAGCATCCTGCTTTTCCAGCTAGGTTTGTAGCTTAGCAAGTGATAGTAATAATAATAATAATAATAATAATAATAATAATAATAATAATAACTGTCGCCAATTGTCAGGATAAAAATTCAGCAGGAAGTTAGTATCCATGACAAATATTTTCTGTTAGTCTCGACAATTCCATGTCCAAAAACTTTTTAATTTCTTAAAATCATACTATGATTATTCTTTTAACTTAGTGTAATTTATAAATGTTCTTACTTGGTAGTTACATTCCTTGATATTATGATTCCCTGAACATTTCCCAAACACGATCATCAGTCTGGAATCTATAGTAATTTTTTTTTTTCAAATTTCCATAACTTTGACAATAGAAGCATGTGATCACCTGCTCCATTGCAGCATAACTTTGTTGCCATTATCAGGAATAGACTTTCGAATTTGTTGCCATTATCAGGAATAGACTTTCGAATTTGTTGCCATTATCAGGAATAGCCTTCTGAATTTGAGGATCACAATTCAGCATGAAGTTGGTAGTCCTACCAGCCGTGCATTTCCTGAATAACAAACTCATATTCTCTTCCTTCTGTATTTTATCAAAACAACAATCCCCATGAATCAAATCATTAACTACATTATCTTCATCACTGAATACATCGCAAATCATTATTCTGGTTTTAAGTTTACAATCATTCTCTTCTCGATATCAACAACCATGTTTTGAATACCATTTACTGCTTCGTCTCTAATCCTATCATCAGTGAAATTCATGACATAATTTTCATTTGAAGATGATTTCTTCTTTCTTAACGAAATTCATGTTGAAACTAAAGTGAAACAAATTGGAAAAAAATCTGTGACATTTCATATCTTCATTTAATTGAGGTTTAATTTTGTCCTTGTGACCATTAACGAAATTGGCAATTATCTTAGTTACAAATCACCTTTTAAGGTAATTGTCTGAATCATATTATCATTTGCTAGTTAGTTTCTTGGCTAGCAAAAACGTTTTACTTATACTTTATTTTACTTCATTTTTATTTTATGACCAATATTGTGTTTTTGATAAAATTTAGCTGAAGAAACTAGTAAATAAATGTTTTAATCATATATGCTATTTGACATGTTCATTCTTCTTGGCGTTCGATATTATGTCCGTTCAATTTCTTGACCCTTCGACGTCATGTCTGTCCGACAAGTTGACTTCGGCCTATTGTCTTCTAGCATAATTGCATTTGACACTATGTATTATTACTATATATATATATATATATATATATATATATATATATATATATATATATATATATATATATATATATATATATGTATACGTATGTATATGTATATGAATATATACCAGTACCAGCTGAACTCGGTTGGGTCCCTGATTAGGCTGAAGGAACATAGAGAGTAGAGGTCCCCTTTTTGTTTTGTTTCATTGTTGGTGTCGGCTACCCCCCAAAATTGGGGGAAGTGCCTTGGTATATAGATAGATAGATATATATATATATATATATATATATATATATATATATATATATATATATTTATATATATACATATATATATATGTATATATATATATATATATATATATAAATATATAGATAGATAGATAGATAGTATATATATATATGTATATATATATATATATATATATATATATATATATATATATATATATATATATATATATATATATATATATATATATATATATATATATATATATATATGTATACGTATGTATATATATATATATATATATATATATATATACATATATATGTATATATGTATATATAGATAGATAGATAGATAGATATACAGTATATATATACAGTATATATATACATATATATATATATATATATATATATATATATATATAGAGAGAGAGAGAGAGAGAGAGAGAGAGAGAGAGAGAGAGAGAGAGAGAGAGAGAGAGAGAGATCGTTCACGCCATATACACAGTATATTTATATACCATATCAACCAATTTCCCCTTATATCTTTTTCATCTACTTCTTCCAAATACACTTACTTGATATCTTCACAACCCTATTCCATTTTGGAATTTAAATTCTTATGCAGGAAAAGAAGCATTTGATCTTTTTCAACGGATTTTTTCAAAACAAGAATCTTCCTGAAAATTCTTTGGACAGTCAAAGCTAGAAAATAAAAAATAAACGGATTTTGAGCGAAGCGAAAAATCTATTTTTGGGGTAGATAGCCATGTAGTCCTGATGGAAGTTCCTATTAGTAGATTCCTAAGGGATATATGTACTACAGTGATATTCCCAGAGAATTTTACCTTTAGGTCTCAAGAATTCTAACTCCTGGCGCGAATATCCTTAAATTTTTTCTCAAGGATATCGCATAATATCAGGCGACGTATTCTTGACACGCCACATAGCAATCTGCGCCCCGAATAGCGTTTATGTTTCGTGGGGGAGGTGGCAGAATTAGAAGGGGAGCCGTATCAATGTTACCCTAGTTCCCATATTACTATTAAGTATCACAACAGCACCATATCCAAGATGGCGGACATTCCTTGTAGCATTGAGCATGGTGCTACATATACAGTAGTTTCGGAAGGGATACTGGGAAGATCTTTTCTTTAGAAAAGAAGGGTGGGTCCATCAGGACGACATAGTTATCTCACCTAAAAATAGATTTTTCGCTTCGCTTAAAATCCGTTTTTTTGGCTCAAGCCATGTCGTCCTGATAGAAGTATACCAGAGCATTAATGTATCTGTGGATTTTAATCAGTGCCTTAACCATGGGACAATATTTCTATGGTCATCTGAACCATTTGAGACAAATGACGTTACAGTTATCAGTCATCATCACTAATCATAAACGATGTTAGTGCTTCCTGCCCCCTTCAGGGAAGAGTCATTCTAGACGGTAGGAAAGGGGCCTCAAGATTAGCATATATTGTATGAACAAACATAAGTATACACTGAGTATACAAACAGTTTCATGGTTTGTATATATTGCCGAACCAATATCAGTGTCCATTATATCCATTGTTTGCAAGAATTCAATGATATGAATTATACTTACAAGAGTAAGTCAAAGAACTCTGCCATCTTAAGCATGCAATTGTCGGGCAAATTAGGACACAATTACATTCTAATAGACATTTATTTCTAACAAATAACTAAAGGAATTAACAAGTAAAACGAATGTAGCATGATAAAGGAATTATACCTGCGACATATACAGAAACTATTTTTCCTTTTTGAAAGGGAAGAAATGATGAGTGCCACTCTCAGACTGAAGAAAAGTTTTTAATAAAATTTCTTTTCATAATTTCTGTACCTGTTATATTTTATCAACACTGTGTACTACGTACACACGGCACTAGTGCTATCTGTATAATTCCACACCTGAGATTTTGAACAGAGTTAGTGTCACCATGGTAACACTCATTTAAAAGGGGATCACACTAAAAGTGCTGACACCTTCTCCTGTAAATTGACAGTCCCAATCAATTAACTGCTCATCGCAGAATTAGACGACAGGTTTTAATACACTACCTGCCGCCACCACATAATACTTCAGTTCATGGACCTGCTTAGCATAGTGTTTGTAGAACACCCTGGATGATTTCCATCCAGTATATGAGCGAAAACGCTCAAAGTCCATATACTGAAAAAAGTTCAGTGATGAAGCAATTTTCCCTTGGATCATGACCTGCGGGAGTACTGTCAGGTTCTGCTCTGCGAAGAAAGTAGGTGAGCTTCACCCTCAGTTGTTTTAGGGATAAGTTTGATCCAGAGGTTTCTCCTTTAAAGAGCTGTCCTCCCCTGAAGTCTGAAGTTCTACAAAGATAGACCTTTAGACACTCTACAGGACATAGAGAGACATCTTCCTTCAGAGGGCAGATTCTCCAGGGACCCCACCTCTTAGTGGGTAGCTCGTGCTTAGTGAGGAAGGTTGGATCAGGAAAGAGATTCAGTTCTCCCGCTTCTGTAAACTGAATGTGTCCCTCATCTGTAGATAGGGCCACTATTTCACTAACGCTAGCCCCGAAGGCTATAGCAAACAGAAAAATAACCTTTGAGGGAGCAATCTTCATTGTTCACAGATGAGGCATAAAGTAGGACCTTGTCCAAAGACCATGAGATGGGCTTTGGCTGTGCTGCACGCCTAAGCATTGCACATGCCTTCGGAATATTATTAAAGATCTCATTTGCCAGATCCACTTGAAAGGCATATAGAAGAGGTCTAGTCAAGGCTGACTTGCACATAATTATCGTGTTGGCCGCCAGACCTTTATTATGAAGGTGGACAAAGAACGACAGACAGAAGTTCATTGAAATTTCTCTTGGTCCTTTTGCTTTTACAAGAGCAACCCACTTTTTCCAAGATAACTCATATTGTCTTCTAGTTGACTTAGACTTGTATTCTTCTAAAAATTCTATATTGCCTTCTGAGATCCCAAATCTTTTCCTAACCGCTAGGGCAAGAAAATTATGAAATGAAGGGTTTGGGCTCTCTGTGATAAATCGAAGGCAATCAACTTCTGAACCTTCTGAGATAGTCCTGGGTTCAGAACTAGGGCCAGCCTCAGCTTCAATTCCTTCACTAAAGGGAACAGATTGCTCTTGGGCTACTTGGAAGCCAACAGAGCCACTCCTCCCTGGAAGGATCTCAGCATGTTGAGGACCTTCAGCAGGAGATTGGATGGGATGAACAGGAATTCCTGAGTCCTTCCCTTCTATACTAGAGACATGATGTCTGTTATCTCCACTAGAGGATCCTCGTATGGGGCTACATATCGAGGTAGTTTCTTGATGACGCTCAAGACGAAGAGGTCGATCTGCAGGGACTTGTTCCCATCTGGGAGAGAATAGGTCTGCGTCTGTGGACCATTCTAACTCTATCGGCTTGAGCCCGAGTAAAGCATCCGCTGTCACATTGCGGATCGATTGTACATGAACTGCTGATAGGTGCCATCCTTTTAGGTAAGGGATGGTTAACGTCACCTAGACTGTATGAGACGCTCTCTAGCCTTGTCAGTTCTGACGTCTCATTATTGCTTCGATGTCCCAGATCAGCCTGAGGAGGTCTGGTCTGCGTGGAGAGAGTTTCCCGACCCATGACAGGACCAACATGGTCTTGGGACTTTTGGTCTTTGACCCTTGTTATGGAAGCGATTAAAGAAAGACCGATTTGGTCTTTTTAGATCTTTTCGAGCGTTTGATGCGTATCTTCTCTAGACTCTTAACGCATTTTTCAGCTGTGCTCTTAGCACTGGGGGTGTCACTATTGCAAACTGGAGAGAGTTCAAAACTCCTCCCTGTTAACGTCGTGAAATCCTGACTGATTACCATAGTCTCTTGACCGACCTTGCGATCTCCTTTTACATCCTCAAGGGAAAGGAGAGTTGGTGTGAACACATGTTTTAATGGTTTTATAACCATTGAAGCCTTTGAGCTGGAGAGAATCGAGACTTCTTGTAGCTTATCTTGCATCCCCGATGTTCTGGAAACCGAAGCGCTTCCTTGGATGATCATAGACCAGCCACTTCTGGAACTGCCCACCCCAATCTTTCGTCCAGGTACATTGTTGCCTGAACCATTTCTAGGCTTGGTTTTTGCGTGACTGTGTCTGCCAATCCCGTGAAGATACTTAGGACTGTGTTTAGTCCGACAAGTATCTTTCCCAGAACATACGTTATCCTCTGTAACTTGAATCCTAGGTAGGAGGGGAGGGGGTGACTGACTGGAAGTTGCCAATAGACATCTTTCAGGTCTGACAAGACTGCGAACACCCCTTTTTGAAACAAGGTCCTTATGTTCAGAAGGATTAACATTCTGAACTTGTGTTTTATTTGAACTTGTTGAGTGGCGATAAGTCCAGAATGAACCTGAGTTTTCTTGAGTCCTTCTCGTGAACACCAAACAGCCTTCCCTGGAATTCGATGGACTATACTTTCTTTACCACCTGTATGCTCTAGAGCTCGAAGGTATACTCTTCCAGGAGGGTTTTGGAGTGTAGGAAGAGTTGAGGAAATGATGGTGGAGACATGTCTATTTCCCATCCTAGTCCCATCTTGGACCTAAGGATCGAAGGTCCAGCGATCCTGAAGGAACCTCCCTCCTACCAGAAGCGTCTCTTTGCTTCGCCTGATCAGAAGGTTTACATATTCAACCGCTTGCCTGTGGCACCGCGGTCATTGCAACTATGGAATGTTGTTGAACAGCCCGAGGAATAATTCTAGATTTTTCCGTCTTCCTTTTAGGTTGGGGACCCACAACCATGGAAGACTTTCTCTTTGAAAAGGTGCCCCACTTTTGGAGAAGTCCTTTGTTCTCTGTGCTGGCCTTCTTAATCACCTTTCTAGCTACCTCGTTTGGAAAGAGGTCTCTACCCCAGATATTGGAAGATATCAGCTTCCTGGTTTCATGTTTTACTGTTGCGGCAGCGAACACAAACTCTCTACAGGCTCTCCTACCCTTCATAAAGGCATAAAGGTCTTTTACTAAGGTGGCCATATGCATTTTGACCAAGACCATGAGCATGTCTGGGGTACGTTGGTGCGTTGAACACAACTCAATGCAGTTCTGTAGGACTAGGGAGACTGCAAGCCTCTCCTTTGTCTCTTGTTCCTTACTCAAAAGAAACTCAGATAGTTTAGGGAAAGTTTCGCTAAACAGTCGTCTAGCAACATCCGCATCTAGTCTTCCTACTGAAAAGGTTAATTGGACTTCCTTCCAATCCTTCTCCTGCCTGGGAAAGGCTAGTGACAGAGGCTTGCACTCCTCAAGTGCAGGACATGGTCTACCTACCTCCACTGCCTTGGTAACAGATTTAAATGCCTTCCATGTAAAGGGGAATGATATTGAAGCAGAAGTAAGAAAGGAGGGGTGTTTGTTACTTAGTGTGAATACTTTCGACACCGAGTAACCCGCCTTTCTCAGGCTACTTGACAAGATAGCCTCTGCCTTATCAAGGTCGGAAATCATGACCTTCAGTTACGTTTCTTTTCTTGACGTTGGTTGATGTCTCAGTCGAATGAAGCAATTAGAGAAAGCGTCAAAGCTTGGCCAAAACTAGATTTTGTCCAAAGGAATAGCACCCATCTTCTCCAAGATGTAGAGTTTGCCGTTTAAAATCGGCATAAGTTCCGCAAACCTCCAGGGATTGGTTTTGGAGCATGTCAGAAGGTCTTGGTCTCTGGGTCGTTTGTATGACCCATGGGGAGCGACAAGTGGAGCTTCACAAAGCTCTATCTTGCATTTCATTTCCTCCTTTTCGTCTTTTTTGCGAAAGTTTTCTATTAGACCTTTCATATGGGCCCACAATTGGTCTATTTCGTCTAATGGAGGGGTAGAGGGTGAAGATGTCGATGTTAATGGCTCTAGAGCCGGCACGGACGGAAGCAATTCCAACACGACATTATCCATCTCTTCCCATGGGGGCTTCCTGCCCTCCGTCCCAAGGGCTATTTGGCCGCAGGGAGGTGTGAATCGTGCCTGGGGCACCACTATTTCCTTACTTGCTTTCGGGAATAGTAGGTTACGCATCCTATCATTAGGTAGGTATGGTCCCGGAGATATTTTCTGGAAAGCTCTCACCCAGTTGCGTAGTTTGTTACGACATGCATCCCTAGACTCCATGAACTTGGGATTCTCGATACCCTCGGACATTAAGGTCCGACATACATTGCAAACTTGAGGGTTCCAATAATGCAGGGATTTGGAAATAATATTGCAGGGGGCAGGGAACCTGCATATATTATGACCATAAAAGTACTTACTCTTGATATTGCAGAAGACTGCAACACATGTCATCTGGGGTTCCTCCTGTAAAGAAAAGAAAGCAGAATGAGTATACAATTGATTATCTCACTGATAAGCAATATGTAAAAGTCACCTTTTAACTAAAATAGCTTAGGTAGGAAGCTAGAAAGGGATAGTGGGAGACACATACTTGTGTATCCCCTGCAAGCAAATACTGTTACCTCCCCTCAGTATTAACTATAAGGAGATTCCTCTTTCAAGGAACTATAACAAGAGGGTTCTAACCCCTAGGGGTAGAGAAGTGTACAAGTCACTGCCCCTTTTTATTCTTTAACATTGTGGGGTAAGAATGACTGATTTCTAATCAAAGTATTGAAGTAATTCTATTCTTTCAATATAGGAACGGTCCCAGCAGAAGCCCGCACAAGGGTACCCAAAATATGTTAGAAACTAACTACTGTATAATCATACTATAGTTTTCTGTTTGCAGTATATACTATATTGCAAAATACTGACTACTGTATAATTATATATAATGTAGTTCAGCCAGTGTGCTGCCATTGTGGCAAGCATCTGACGGCACGGTCCAGCCGGCATGACGCCGACTGGACTAGAATACATAAAAGACATATATTTGTGTATCCTACCCAGCCCATTTACTGTGACCTTCCCTTACAATATTAAAATCATAGAGTTTCCTTATCAGGGAAACTCAAGGATAAGGGTTCTAACCTTTTAGGGTTAGAAGTGTAATACCACCAGCCCTTTAAAATATTTAATATTGTAGGGTAATATGAAAACTGATTTCTAATCAGAATATTGAAGAAATTGTATTCTTTCAATATAGGATTGGTTTCAGCAAACACCCCAGCAAGGATACCCAACATGTATTGGAAAATAACTACTAGAATAATATATACAATAGTTTTTCTATCTGCAGTATATCCTATACTGCAAATATACTGACTACCTGTATAAACATATACTGTAATTCAGCCGGCATATAGCCGGCATAGCTAGTCCCTTCCAGAGCAGCCAGCATACTAGCTAAAAGAGAGAGAGACAGCATGGAGTGAAGGCTGGCTTATTACTGTGTATGTATACACCAAATAAGAATGTAAATGTCTAATTTACTGCCTTTCTCCAGAAAGAAGGTTCAAATGGAAGGGGAGAATGTAACATTCAGGCTTCCATCCAGCAACAAGTACCATTGCCAGCAAGGTCCGGTCGGCACATAGCCAGCAGGCTAGCACCCGGCAGCCAGCACTGGTACAGTCGGCATACTACTGGCTGAGTCAGCACCTATCTGTGCCGGTCTGGCCGGCGGTATAGCCTGGCAACAGAACTTGTGGCCAGCAGTCCAAGGGAGGACTGAAGAACCTAGTGAAAGAAAGGACTTCCCACCAACAGCCATCATGGCTACCAGCAGCTTGCATAGCCGCCAGCAGCCATCATAGCCGCCAACAGTTTATTTAAAACATGGCCGCTGGCAGCCAACCAGGCCGCCGGCAGTTGTCATGGCTGCTAGCAGCCGGCATAGCCGTAGGCAGTCGGACAACAGCTGTAGAGTAGGAGTCTGGCCGGCCCCCGCAATCCACCGGCAATGGTGAGGTTGCAGGACGACGGCTCAAAGAAAGACAATGGCTCGGCCATCACAAAAGAATAGAGGGGGAGGGAAAAGAGTCCTTTATGAGGTGTGGAAAGAGCCGGCGAGGTTGCCAGTCCTACAAAATTAGGGTCTGCCAATACAGTTAAGGGGACGGCAGCAGTGCCGCCTCCCTCAACAAGGGAGAAACAGAGTTCCAGTGCCGGCGCCATCCTAGGCCTCAGAAGAATAACTACTCTGGACTAGTCTACTAGACCACAGGGAGAAGGTGGCGGCATCAGACAACCACTTCAGGTGCGGCCTAGGGAGGGCTAGCCTCCTATGTCGGCAGCCTAGCCGGTAGGAGAATGACTATTCACCCTGCCGACCGACTGTCGGCACAAGACTAAATACTCTGAGGTTCTGACCGAATCCCAAAACCTGCTATCTGCGGTTAAGGGAAGAGACAGAAAACCCTAGGCTATTCATTCCTGAATGACAACTCGAGGTACGACCCACTAGGGTTGTAGCCTAAGGCTACACTCAGAGGGAAAGAGAGATTACCCTTGAATCTCTACTAGAGACGAGTATCGGTTATATAATAATTCTATAGGAGATATCAATCTCCGTTGAATTGATAAACCAATACATGAGGGTAACCAGGGAAATGTCGAAAGAATACTATATCGCCTAGGTTGGGTTACCTAGGTAAGACGAGATCTCAGTTACCTAAATCACCGAAACTCTGACATATAAGATTGACATAGAAAAAGGAAAATTATGCATATAAATATCTTTACAAGTATAAATTGCCTAAGTAGCTTTCATAATTAAATTATTAAACCGGGAATGTCATTCTACTAACTAAATAACACATGCCTAAAGAACGACAGCGCCCATGGCGCCTCTGGTAACAGGCCTAGCTCCTAATCACAATAAATCACTCTAATTTCACTGTGACACATGACCTAAATTACACACATTGTAAAGAATCAATACTCAACTTTCCAGAGGCGAAAGAAACTGGACATAATAATCCTTGAAAATTGATCGAAAAGGTCAGATCAACAGGGAACACCACCGTGCGAAATCGCTAAAGAATTAGGAATGTCCGCCATCTTGGATATGGTGCTGTTGTGATACTCAATAGTAGTATGGGAACTAGAGTAACCTTGATACGGCTCCCCTTCTAATTCTGCCACTTTACCCCTCGAAGCATAAACGCTATTCGGGGCGCATATTACTATGTGGCGTGTCAAGAATACGTCGCCTGATATTATGCGATTTCCTTGAGAGAAAATTTAAGGATATTCGTGCCAGGAGTTAGAATTCTGGAGACCTAAAGGAAAAATTCTCTGGGAATATCACTGCAGTACATATATCCCTTAGGAAGCTACTAATAGGAACTTCCATCAGGACGACATGGCTCGAGCCCAAAAATCTGAGATATCACCAAATCCAATGTATATTTATGTACATTTTTCAAAAGAATTGTTAATAGAATTATTCTTTTGCGTTCCACTTCACGTATATGCCAAGAGATATAGACCTCAGGGGAATGCTTTCAAGGTGTGAAATACATGATAGCTTTCTTTTATGTATGTTGCTTGCATGCATAGTGAAAGGGTTCACATACATATGGAAATATTCAGCGAAGAGATAGAAACTGAATGTACCATTAGAGCCTTTTCACAGGTAATGTATTCACACATGGTTACAAATCCATACTACTAGAGAGAAACGGAGGACTACTAGAGGAAGTGTAACTATTCTTTTTCACAAAAATAAAGATTGGAAGAGAGAGAGAGAGAGAGAGAGAGAGAGAGAGAGAGAGAGAGAGAGAGAGAGAGAGAGAGAGAGAGAGAGAGAGAATTTTATCAATATTGATCATTTATTATTATTATTATTATTATTATTATTATTATTATTATTATTAATTAAATAATCATTAAGCAATAATAATAATAATAATAATAATAATAATAATAATAATAATAATAATAATAATAATAACAATAATAATAATGATAATAATGATAATAATAATAATAATAATAATTAGATTTTTCAAATAATTTCCTGGAAGTATCCTGATATTTTTGGATTAGGTTTATATTAAATCTCATCGACCTTTGATGTTATTACATTATCTAAGTAAAGTTAAAAGTATATTTGAATTATTTCTACATTTCTAAATAACATTGGGCAATGGATTTATTTAAAGAAATATATATAAAAGATGGCATCTGTCCCGTACCTTAGCCCAAGGTATAACTTGCAGTAAAATTTCTATTTGTGAAATAGTCTTGAAAACTTTCCTTCCTTTCAAGTAGGTGGTCTGTATTGTTCATTTATTTACTTGTTTGACCAGGTATGTGCTGATTTGCATAGGGGCTCTCTGGAACAAACCCATCTGTGCATAGGACTAAATCGGGTCACAACTATTTATGTCACTACTACTTCATTGCTCGATTTTGTGAGGGTCTTAATTGTTCAGTAACAAACTATGTTCATGATTTTGTCCTTTATTTCTTTATTCGTTTCTGAAAATATGTGAGTCTCTTCCCTTGTTGTTCATTTGCAATTCTATTAATGCAACTCTTTGATATACACTCCACTCATTCACTCGGTAAGTCAGTGTCTTTATTATTTCAATAAAAAGGATTATGATAAACCATTGTAATTTCTTGCTGCAAGAGTGATTAGCTTTTCATTGTACATTATTACTTTGGTTTTGTACTGACTTTTCCAGAATATCAGAATAGAGATGAAGGTCACTTGAGTAATTCATTTGTTTTCAGCTCGACAACGCACCAAAGTTTTAAACAGAAGTAAGCTGTTGAACTGTAATATTATTCCTTGTTTAAAAGAAACGATTACAACTAAGCATTTTGGAATTTAAGACTTAATTAACAATTTCTGGAGGACACGAATATCATTGCTCTCATTATGAGTAATCGTCGTCGTCGTCGTCGTCGTCGTCGTCGGCGCCCACTCGTGTCCGAGTATTGTCCAGCAGATTTGTCAAAAAGATGTTCACTTCCGGAAGAAAGCATGAAAATTTGAATACAGGGGTTTTTAAGTATGCTGAATCCATTTCTAACCGGATCCACGCTGTCAAACCAAGGGGTCCTACTCAAAATTAAGAAATCCAAAATGGCCGCCCTGCGTATTGCCGATTTTGCTATTTCATCAGAACATTAGTTCTTTTTTACCTAGAAACATGATCTTAATTTAGATATATAGGTTTTTAGGGTCAAGAAATGCAATAAGATTCCTTAAAAAAAAACATAAAATGTAATTTAGAACAAAATTCAAGATGGCTGCCCTCCATGCATAATGCAAACCAGTAAACTATTTGTCTATTCGGCATATAACTACTTTATTTACCTTTTCACTGTTATTAATAGGTTTTGGGACAAGAAATTCAATAAAGCATTTTGATTCCTATAATATGTTCACCAGTAAAAAAATCTAGTTACAGTTTAAATAAATTTCGATGAACCATTGAAAGCAATATTGTTCTTTCTCGTAACGCACAAAGAATAGAGATGTACACTTGTCATTTTCTTATTATATTGGGAATATACATTGGACAAATGGTTTTACTGAAACAGTATTAAGATGAAAACCAAATATTGAAATGTTTTATAAATTTCAAGAAATAAACTTAATCTAATATGTCAATGGCCTCTTCACATTGTCCACCACAAAAACACAGCTGTGTGCACGGGAGGCTTGCTTTAGCACACTGACATCTTCCTGTGCACCGTTTTTTACAGGCACACTTAATGAGTTTTCTGCAGCCCTTTGATGCTTCTGGCAGGGTACTCCATAAGGGCACCCACATTCTCTCACTGTCAAGTGTCCACCCCCACTCAGAAGGACTCGGAAGTGTTGGACTGGCTTCCAATGCCTGACCCCAGATGTATCCAGCTTGATAAGCAGCACGCTTTACATGTTGTAGAAGTGCTGCACGTGACGGTGGGATGTTTTCCAGCTTCCGATTACAGTAGGAGAAGAGGTGCTTCCTGGCTTTATTTACATCAGTGAGTTGCGATGTGCGAGAGTACAGCAGAACCACATATCTTTCAAGTTTCTTCAGGTCCGCTTCTGTAACTTCACGTGGAGTAGCAGACAGTCTTTGAAACACTTCAGTGATTTATGGAAATGATTTCCATACTTCCCATGCAGTCTTCTTACCGACAGAGCTAAATGAAGACACCATGTCGCATCCTGATATGGCATGCATGAATGGGAGGCCTCTGCAGTAATCATTGCCAAGCTCACTAGCTATGACGTGTGCTCCAATATACCGAAAGTGAGTACCATGACCAAATGCTAGCCAGAGTTCACAATCTTTCATGCTGATAGCAGTCATAATGGCTAGAACTAAGACATCTGTGTCAGTCGCATGCACCATAATCCTCTTCCTGTTATTGCTGTAGGCATGAAAGCAGTGAAGCATCATTCGGTAGTCTGCTTCTTCATGAGTGCATGGTTGAAGCCAAGAAACATCAAGTGTTGAGAAGGAGGCAACATTCTGATCTTTTGTTGTGACCAGCATCTTTCCTAGCACTGTTGATTCATATTTGATCACATTGGCTAGAAATCTAAAGAGTTCCACTTTGTTGCTGTCAACACGCAAGAAGCTTTTCCAGTTGTGAGGAAGTCGTGTTTTCTCGGAAACCCGAAGAGCTTCTCCAGTACCTCGATGCTCTCTGGTGTGTGCTTTAAGACTGTCGTCCTTATAGGCATCCCACACAACATCTACTTGAGCCACATGTTCAAGTTGCCTCTTGAGATAAGGAACAAAGACACACTCTGCAGAGTCTTTAAATGTTTCTCATTTGTTTTAGCAGTCTTGGGATCCAATGTGTGGACGAGAGCTCTATGATAGCCTTCCTCCACTTTGTCATAACAAAAGAAGCAGGATAGGCTTTTGTCAGTTTGAATGGAGGATCCAGGGAATGCTGCTCGTAGTCTGCATTTGAGCGGAGAAGTCTCAGTCTCTCTCACTTTGGCCATTTTCTTGTGGGCACGCTCAACTTTTTCTTTGCTAAACTTCATGTGGCATGTTTTGTGCCATTCTGCATTGTGTTTGGAAAGAGTTGCAGCTATACATTGGCTGTCATCTAGGCTTGACAAGTTTATGTTTATTGGCAGGGCACTAAGTGAGTGTAGCTCCCGGATATGTTCAGCTATTGTATCATAGGGCCTTGACTGATGGACATTCTTGGATTGAGATGGGTCTCGCAGCGGTTCCGGTGTACATTTTTTACATAGAGCACAGTGTCCAATCAGTTTCAGGCAAGACCACTTCAGAACCACTGTCAAGCTTTATTTTCTTGGTTGCCATAGTATTTTCTTCTTCATCAGTTGTAAATGGTAAGCATGCACCTCAGAGTCATCACCTGAAAAGAAAGAGAAATAAGTTGTATTTATATAAGTGAGATATCTACATAAAATATTTCGGTTTTGTCATACGAAATGTAGCCTAATCAGATATATGTCCTGAAAATAAAACAAATATTTTCATGATAATGACCAGTTCTGAAAATGAAACAAATCATCAGATTAATGGCAGTTTCTGAAAACTGAATTAAACATAAGAATTATGGAATGATACACATGTACGATCTTCCTGAGAACTAAACAAAAATAAAACAATAATTCATTGAGTTGTTTACCCTATATGTTAAGTGTTTAGATAACCATTTACTGGTTCTTATTTTGTCTACAAATTATAGTAAAATGTAACCAAATTTCTTGTACTTAAGACCTATATTTAGCCATAAGATGCTATGTGCCACACAGAAGAAAAACGTTTAACTAGATTGATATTTGCATTACCAGCAGAAAGCAGCCATTTTGAATTTTGCTCAAAATATTATTTTATGGTATTTTAGTGTAACTCGTTGAATTCCTTGACCCTAAAAACCTATAAAGATACATCAAGATCATGCTTCTATGTCAAATAGAACCAAAGTTCTGATAAAATATAAAAATTGGCAATACGCAAGGCGGCCATTTTGGATTTCTCGATTTTGAGTAAGACCCCTTGGTTTGCCAGCGTGGATCCGGTTAGAAATGGATTCAGCCTACTCAAAAACCCCTGTATGCAAATTTTCATGCTTTCTTCCGAAAGTGAACATCTTGGCCATTTTATTCGACATATCTACTAGACTATTGGGTTCTGTCATTAGCCATCAGCCTCCTATCTTTGGGGTGGGTGCTTATGTCTGATGTGGCTGTTAAGTCCTAGTCTGTGGTGGAAGAGTCGCGGACAGTGTTCACTCACAAGGGAGGGTAGGTGGTGGGCGGGGCTGTTCTAATCGCTCTCTCCTTCTTCTCCTCCTAGCCTCCTCATTTTGTCTCCTCCTCTCCTCGAAGTCCACGGTGCCATGGTGTACTGTACTCCTCCAGGTTTTCCTGTCCCTGGCTGTTTCTTCCCATGAGGAAGGATCGATGTCAGTTAGAGCCAGGGTGCGCTTTAGTTGATCTTTATAGCACATTTTCGGGGCTCCTCGTGGTCTGGTGCCCTGGGTCAGTTCTCCGTAGAATATCTTCTTTGGGAGCCTAGATGGATCCATCCTATGCACGTGTCCTATCTAGCAGAGGCGGTGGTGGATGATGGTGGCCTCCACGCTGGTCAGCGAAGCACGTTCTAAGACTTCAATGTTGGTGGTGTGGCTCTCCCAGGGGATTTTCAAGATCTGCCTCAGTTTCATTTGTTGGAAGCGTTCTAGGTTTTTAATATCGCTTCTATATAGCGTCCATGTTTCATATGCATACAGGAGCGTGGAGATGACTACTGCCCTGAACACCGTTATTTTGGTGGTCATTGTCAGTGCGTGGTTGTTAACCCTGGATAGGTACGCTCCTCGGACACCCCTTTAAGGGTATACTCGGTCGCGCGCGACCCCGACGCAAAAAAAAATTCTTGAAAAATCTGTTTTTGCAGTAACCTCCTTTTTTTTTTGGCCAAAAAAATGTTCAATGAATGCTTAAAACTACTGTAAAGATAAATACTACTCATCTGCTGAAAAACTATTTATTATAAATTTTTTTAAAAATTAAGTAGAAAAATAAAAAGACCTTACATAAAAATTCATAAAAAAGAAATTTATACATATATACACAAATTCTTTTAGGAATTGATTCTTGAATGTTTAGGACACATCTTGATGTATTTTGGATGAAGTCAGACCCATGGAGGTGAAGATCTGAAATGAGAAAAAAAGGGTAACTTTTTTTGGCCAAAAAAATTTGTCCAAATTTCATGAATTTTTTTGGGTACCCAAATGAAATAGGAAGTGGCTAATTTTTTTAGGGGATAAACATATGTTATCCTAAAATAGAAATATGTAAAAAATTCTTCATTATTTTGTAAATTACATTTATATCAGGGGCCATATCTAAAGGTCATTTTTTGAGTACTTAGAAATTTCGTAAAAAAATACATATATTTAATATATAATACGATATTTATGCAGGTAAAAATCTACCAAAATATCACAAATTCTATAGGGAACAAGAATATATATAGATAGGTCAACTTACGCTTCGGATATGTCCACAAAATGACCGCCAACCACACTGACTCAGACTCCCTAATCTGCCACCTGAAATGCAGGAAGGGTATGTCAATTTCAAGGTGTTATTTACTAATCTAATTATTCTTGGATATGCATAAAAATTGTATGGTGGATTGCTGGATGATTGTCAATTATTTTACGACTATAAAATTAGAATTCTGACCCAAAAAAATTTTTTTGAAGGGAAATAAAATCGAAAAAAAAAATGTAAAACAACATAATATTTTAGCTAAAAAAATTTGATGATATTCAATCAAAAAAGAAGTAAACAAAATGTTACGACAAATAAACAAATAAATGAATCATTACTCTGTGATAGTTCCTTAGTACGTAGTATTTTTGAAAGAAATGAGAAAAAACGAAGAAGTGGCAATCGCAGGAAAATCGAACACATACCTATATATACGCCATATCTGGCTAAAAATAAAGATAGGCATGGGTAGCCAGATCATCTAGAAACACTTTACAACACTATAAAAATACAAGTTTTGCGACACTACTTGCCAATTCCTTACGGTAACATGACTAAGCAAAAAAATGCAAAACAAATAAAAAGGGGCACTCGTGGAAAAATGGCCAACATTCTAATATACGGAATTTCAGAAAAAAAAAATTTCAGCCACGTGCTAGGCAAACCATCAAGGCACATTTTCCGACAAATAAACATCTAAATTAATCATTACTCTGTGATAGTTCCTTAGTACATAGTAATTTTGAAAGAAATGGGAAAAAACGAAAAAATGGCAATCACAGGAAAATCGAACACATACCTATATATACGCCATATCTGGCTAAAAAAAAAGATAGGCATGGGTAGCCAGATCATCTAAAAACACTTTCCAACACTATAAAAATATAAGTTTTGCGACACTACTTGCCAATTCCTTACGGTAACACGACTAAGCAAAAAAAATGCAAAACAAATAAAAAGGGGCACTCGCGGAAAAATGGCCAACATTCTAATATACGGCATTTCAGAAAAAAAAAATTTCAGCCACGTGCTAGGCAAACCATCAAGGCACATTTTCCGACAAATAAACATCTAAATGAATAATTACTCTGTGATAGTTCCTTAGTACGTAGTAATTTTGATAGAAATGGGAAAAAACGAAAAAATGGCAATCACAGGAAAATCGAACACATACCTATATATACGCCATATCTGGCTAAAAAAAAAGATAGGCATGGGTAGTCAGATCATCTAGAAACACTTTCCAACACTATAAAAATATAATTTTTGCGACACTACTTGTCAATTCCTTACGGTAACATGACTAAGCATAAAAATGCAAAACAAATAAAAAGGGGCACTCGCGGAAAAATAGCCAACATTCTAATATACGGCATCTCAGATAAAAAAAAAAGACATGCACGTGTTAGCCCAACCATCAAGGCACACTTTCTAACAAATAAACATGAAAAAAAATCAATAATATACGGCAATTCCTTACTACGTAGTAAATTTTTACAAATATTGAAAAAAAAAACAGAAATTGGCAACCGCAGTTAAATACCCCACATACCAATATCTACGTCGTATCTGACAAAAACAAAGTCACGCATGGGTAGCCAGATCATCTAGACACACTTTCCAACACTAAAAAAGCAAAAGTTTTACGACACTATTTAGCAATATCTTACGGAAAAATGACTTGAAAAAAAAATGAAAAAAACTCAAAAAGGGGCACTCGCGGTAAAATGGTCCTCGTGGTGATGAACGACATTTTAACTAAAAAAAAAAAATCATGCACATGGTAGCCAAACAATCCACCAAGACTTTCCACAACTGATAACCTATACAAGTTGCACCATTCTACGACAATTTCATAATACGTAATAACTTTGATAATTATGCAAATTACCTTAGAAGGGTAAACTCGGTCGCGCTCGACCCCGACGCGTCTCAGAAATCTGGGAAGGAGTACAGCTACAGCGATGCACATCTGGACACTACTAGAGCGTTTAGGCGAGACACCTACTGCAGGTCGATCACCCACAAATTCAGTCACGGGGGTGAGTCACGTGAGAAAAACCTCTTTTGTTTTGACGCTCGGGGTCGCGGACGACCCACCGTACCGTTCCAGGGTATACGCGGCAGTTGAGTCGGCCAAAGGCGGAGTGGGCTGCCCTGATCCTATTCTCCATGTCCTTATTGCTTGTGGGAGCTGATGTTAAGATGCTCCCTAGGTAGGAGAACTGGTCCACCTGTTCTAACAGTTGGTCATTCACTGTGGTATTGAAGTTATACTAATTTCACATTGATTCATGCTCCTTTCCCCTAATGATACCCAAGTAATTAATATCATTCTCATTTTGTGGATCATTTTTGTTTCTCATTTTTCTCCCTGATTGATCTGATGATATGATACAAGCTGAGTAATAAACCTTATCTTATTATGTGCAACAGTTTATATTACATACTAATTTCATATTGATTAATGTGCCTTTTTTGTAAAGGCCGCTCAGGAATGGCAGAGGCAAGGGACAGTGACATTGCCCTATCAAGCAAGACAATGCCATAGATACTGACCATATTATAATTGATTAGCGCCCAAGTCGCCTCTCCACCCAAGCTAGGATCTAGGAGGGCCAGGCAGTGGCTGCTGATGATTCAGCAAATAGACCTATAGGCTCCCCCAAACTTCAAGCATATGCCAAGTATGGTAAAGTTGCAGCGATCAAAGAAACTAACGAGGTTGAGCGGGACTCGAACCCGTCTGGCGATCAGCAGTCAGGGACGTTACCACATCGGCCACCACAACCCTTTTCCCTGATGATACCCAAGTAATTCATATCATTCTCAATTTGTGGATCATATTTGTTCCTCATTTCCCTCTCATTAGCCTCTGATTGATTAGGTGATATGATATAAGCCTCCCAGATTGATGTCATCTCTTAAACTATTTTATCCTATGCCTATTAGATTATTCTATCCCTGTCATTCTTAATTTCATTCGTTGGCTGTCTTTGCATCGATCTAATATTCAGGATATTGAAGAAACAATGTGGAAAGTTTCTTTTTATCTTCCCCTCTTAATTCTTAATATTATATTTATTTACAAAAAAAAAAAAAAGAAAAAAAATTTGGATTCTAAAAACAGTATCATGAAAATTCTTCTATTTTCGTAATTGGAGAGTCTAGCGAGTAGAAATGCCTTTATGCCAAAATGACAATAAATGAATAGAAGAAAAAGGTGACTAATAAGATGATAAGAAACAGATTGACATTTGGTGTTTTATACGTTAACTGATTTCTATTATTATTATTATTATTATTATTATTATTATTATTATTATTAATATTATTATTATTATTATTATTATCATTATTATTAATATTATTATTATTATTATTACTTGCTAAGCTGTAACCCTAGTTGGAAATGAAAGATGTTATAAGCCGAAGGGCTCCAACAAGGAAAATAGCCCAGTGAAGAAAGGAAATAAATAAATAAATAAACTACAAGAGAAGTAATGAACAATTGATATAAAACATTTTAATGATAGTAACAACATTAGAATAAATATTTCATATATAAACTATGAAAATTTAAAAAAGGAAGATAAATAAGATAGAACAGTGTATACTATATGTATGTATGTATGTATATATATATATATATATATATATATATATATATATATATATATATATATATATATATATATATATATATATATATGTGTGTGTGTGTGTGTGTGTGTTTGTGTGTGTATATATATGTGTGTGTTTGTTTGTGTGTATATATATATATATATATATATATATATATATATATATATATATATATATATATTTATATATATGTGTGTGTGTGTGTTTGTGTATATATATATATACATATATATATACAGTATATATATATATATATATATATATATATATATATATATATATATACGCGTGTGTGTGCTTTTGTATATATATATATATATGTATATATATATATATATATATATATATATATATATATATATATATATACATATATGTATGTGTGTACATACATAAATACATATATATATATATATATATATATATATATATATATATATATATATATATATATATATATATATATACTGTATATATATATATATATATATATATATATATATATATATATATATATATATATATATCTATAATAATAATAATAATAATAATAATAATAATAATAATAATCCCCTTCTCGTCTCCTTTGTATCCCATGTTTCATATCATTTCTAATTTCCTGCCTCTCCTTTTTCGCATTTCTTTTCGCTGTTTCTCTCACTTCCATTGCATCTCATCCCTATCTCTTTCTTTCTTCTGACTCCTTTTCGATCTCCTCTTCATTTCTCTTACCTTCAATTTCTTTACCTCTCCTCTTTCCCCTATTTCTAAATTTCTCCCTCTCTCTCTTTAAATTTTTTTCCTAAAACATTCATCTTCTCTTTTGTCCCCAGCATTATCACCCCTTCTCTCTATACACATTTTATCATCTGTTTTCTTTTCCACGGCCCTTTGTCGGTTTTCCATCTTTCTTACTCCTCCACCTCTTCACTCCTACGCTTTCTAGCACTCGTCTCTCGGTATAAACAGTTTTCCTGCCTTTGAGTTCATGTACTTTGCGTTGACTGAGTTAATGGTGTTGTCTTGCCTATGGTTTAATAACTTGGAAATCCATCAACGGAGGTACATCATCGCTAATACATTGCATTGCCAAGTCCCCTTTTCCCATTAGAGATACTTACCTAATGGACTTACCCATTGATGGGGAGGTGCAGTTCTTGGATTTATTGCACAAATGCAATTATGAATTGGTGTAAGCAAACAAATAGGAAAAATCATTGGAGAGAGAGAGCTTCGGTAGCAGAAGGTTTTGCAAGAAATTTGGAGAAATTCTACGCCGCATTTTATCAATAGAAAAATATCTAAATAGCTAGATCTACCCATTTTCTTCACAAATAAAGACGAATTAAGACAAACCCCCCCCCCCTGTCTCAAAGACAAAAGTAATGATTTCCTAATGGTACACCGAATTCAGTGCCATGAACACTATGGTGATAATACTTTGAGCCCTGAATTGACATCCTAATTCATGTAGCTACTGAAAAATTGATACTCTAATTTCCCCTACCACAAATTGACTATTGAGAGAAATTAGAGATGAACCATAAGACTATGTCGTTTCAAGATGAATGTACAGCTTAGTGCCATTAGAAATTATATTTTTGGGTTCTACATACATATCTCCTTCATAAATACCCATAATAACTTGCAGCAAATGTTTTTGTGTTGAAGAGGCTGACATAAGTCTTTTAATACTTTATATATGAAATATCTGTTTTAATGTTGTAACTGTTTTTCGAATATTTTATACTAAATATTTATTATTTCTTAAATCGTTTATTTATTTCCTTATTTCTTTCCTCACTGGGATAGTTTTCCTTTTTGGAGCACTTGGGTTTATAGTAACTTGCTTTTCCAACATGGGTTATAGCTTAGCTAGTAATAATAATAATAATAATAATAATAATAATAATAATAATAATAATAATAATAATAATAATAAAAATAATAATAATAATAATAATGATAATAATAATAATAATATGGCTAATGAAAAACATTAATTTATCGTAACCACTTACATCCAGATTAGCATCAATATTAACATTTGCGCATCCTATGTTAACTCTAAATAATACAGGAATTATATTCACGTCCGTTATATAGCTGAACATTTCATCGATATATTTGTTATCTAATCAGTGGTGGCCGATGTGGTAACGTCCCTGACTGGTGATCGCTAGACCATCCTTGTGAGCTAACTATGGGGTGTTCGTGCGAGGTTATAGGTCTATCTGGTGAGACATCAACAGCCACTGCCTGGCCCTCCATGGCCCTAGCTTGGATGGAGAGGGGACTTGGGTGCTGATCATATGGTCAGTCTCGAGGACATTGTCCTGCTTCATAAGGCAATGTCACTGTCCGTTGCCTCTGCCATTCATGAGCGGCGTTTAAACCTTTAAACTTTCTTTTTCACACACACACACACACACACACACACACATATATATATATATATATATATATATATATATATATATATATATATATTGTTGAAGAAAGATTGATAAAAAAAGGATTCCCACATTATAGCATCAAGTCTTAAAGGTCAAACCCAAAATTTGAGGTCAAAAGATATATATACTGTTACGAGAATCTAGTGCCAACTATATATATATATATATATATATATATATATATATATATATATATATATATATATATCTTTTGACCTCAAACTTTGGCTGTGACCTTTAAGACTTGAAGCTGTAATGTGAGAATCATTTTTTGATCAATCTTTTTCACCAAAATAAAACAACTGAAGTATTTTACCTCCTGCTTTTTTTTATTCGTTTATTACAGGATATTGCACTTTCTTTTGTTTGTTGATATAGGAACCCTTTCTCTTAAGAAAACTGGATCAATAAGGTGAATATCAAAATATGTTTCTTAACTAATAGATAGCCTAATATTCTTATTATTATTTTTCTGAAAAGGCAGGATATTCATTCTAATTTGAGATGAATAAAGAGAATTGTATAATTTTTGTTTTTTAACAGTAATTAATCAATTAATAATTGGCTAGACAACCTAAATCTCTCTTTTGGATTATATATAATTCTATCTCTTTATATATCTTTCTGTTACTTAGACTAACCTTCCTTTTAATAGATTATTATTATTATTATTATTATTATTATTATTATTATTATTATTATTTTTATTATTATTATAATTATTATTTGCTAATCTACAACCCTAGTTGGAAAATTAGGATGCTATAAGCCCAGGGGCCCCAACAGGGAAAATAGCCCAGTGAGGAAAGGAAACAAGGAAAAATAAAATATTTTAAGAACAGTAAAATTAAAATAAATATAAACTATATAAACTATAGAAAACTTTAATAAAACAAGAGGAAGAGAAATTAGATAGAATAGTGTGCCCAAGTGTACCTTCAAGCAAGAGAACTCTAACTCAAGACAGTGGAAGGCCATGGCACAGAGGTCATGGCACTACCCAAGTTTAGAGAACAATGGTTTGATATTGGAGTGTCCTCCTAGAAGAGCTGCTTAGATCTAATTTTTTTTTCTTGGACTTTACTTGGACTTCAGTTATAAAGAAAATCTCCATCAGACAGATTTCCTTCTATTTCTTTCGGTATTGAAATTACCTTCGATTATCTCTTTCCAAATACTGCTGTTCCCACTCTCTGATTAGTTAAAAACAAATAAATTATAGGTTAATGCATCTCAATTACCTGTTGCATCATCATGATACCTTTTTTCTCTTCTGACCGAAGATATATGTTCATAATACATAGCATCTATACCATTTTTATTTCCTCTGGTTACATCTATGACCAAGTAATTATTATCACTTTCATTATAGGCATTATAATATTGAGGCAAGCAATTTCACTATTATTCACAATATTAACTGTCTCGTTCAACGCTCTAGAATTAAAAAGCATTCCAAGATAAGGAAGAGACTTGAGTTTGGGATTTCCCCCAGTGAGGTTTTTAATTTAGAAAAACCTTTTAGAAAATACTTTTACCTTAATTTTAATGGGAATTTCCCTTTTGTCCCGTGTAATATAGGGAAACTTCCTACTTATGTCAAGAAATAATATATGTATAAGCTCTTCCTGTGTATCTCGGAGCTGTTTCTAAGTAGATTTCCTGCTTTGGTGGTTTTTCCAATTTCCTTTTTTTAGATTAATATAGAAAGTTTATTTCTATGTCTTTGTCTTATTATATTTTTTTTTCTTGAGTGAAAAACGAAACTAATCGGATTTCCTGTTTCTTTTTATATAAGAAAAAAATATATCTTTAGTTTGAAAAGATATTGTAATATTACTAAAACAATGAAAGGAATATTCTATTGCAAAAAATTGATTATCTAAAGGTTTCGTGTTCTCTTAACAACTAAGAAAAATAATGAATAAATATCGATCATCTTTTTATACTAATGGAAAAAGATAAAGAAAAAACGAAACATTTCAATTAGAAAATAGAACAAAAGCCTAAAATCCATTTCGGTAATAATCAAATCCAGTCATAAGTAATGGAAGATTTTTACAGAATTAATACAGACACAAGTATGAACTAATCACCCACCAGGTATATATTGCTTTCTTCAAGACACAAATATTGCTTGATATACTTAAAGTTATAACAAGGATTGAAAAATACCAATATCACGAGCATTATTGCCTCTTCTTAAAAACACGCAAGCACACGCACTGCTCGTTTAAAAGTTTGATAAAAATTCAGATGTATTAATCATTCCTGATGGTATTATGACTTTCTGCAGGTCACCAATATTGCTTCTTCTTAAACACATAGAATACTGATATTGAAGCTTGTTCCAAAACCCAATAAGGTTAAAGTGCAACCCCTTATTATCATCACGTTGCTTTCTAAAAATTGTGGTCAATCCAACGTCTTTCTTTGAACTCTGTAGATCTTTACTCGTTTTTATACAAAACTTTCCTTCTCATTTATCAATGTCTCTCGTTACCTCATTTTTCTTTGTTCCTATCTTTCCCCTCCTCCTCGTTCTTGTTATTTTCCTTCAATTGTCTTGATTTCGCTTCCTCTACATTTCCCAATACATTTTATTTCTCTCTACCGATTTTTCTCTTCTCTTTATCGAATTTTTCTCCTAACCGTACATTTTCTTCTCTCCCCTTCTTCAATTTCTTTTCGTTTGTTTACAATTTCCCTCCTCTCTTTTTCATACACTGTGTTTTTGTTGATTCATCCTTATACTTCCTTCTGTATTCTTTCTCATCCTCATCCAATTTTGAGATTTGTTATTCTCTCAAAAATACGATGATTGAGACGATTGTGATCTGTCTTCCCGAATTAAAATCTGGGACCAAAATACTTAGCATTTACAAACTATCAGCTCATCTACCAATCTTCGGTCATCTGAATGAGGAAATTGATATTATTATTATTATTATTATTATTATTATTATTATTATTATTATTATTATCATTATTATTATTGTTGTTGTTTTTATCATTATTATTATTATTATTATTATTATTATTATTATTATTATTATTATTATTATTATTATTATTATTATTATTATCATTGTAAACCATTTAACTCCCATCATATACAGTACACCGTTGCACTTAGTCTCTTTTTGAAATATAAACAGGAGAGTAGGGGTGACCGATCATAGCACATATACTTATGAAAATATTGAATTATCTCCGTATACAGGTTTCCTCACTCACAACTACACCTTCTGTAGTTCTTGCGTTGCTATCGAAAAAAGATCACGCCAACTGAAATAATTGTCTACCTCCCACACACACACTCGTACATTGTAACGGTATTTCCTTTTTTTATTGTATATCTCGCTCTACGCCTTACTGTTAACAGAACCGGTTTAAGTCTGTCTTTGCATGAATTGATGTGTTTGAATGTTTGTGACCTTCTTCCACTGAAACTCTTTTATAAAAACCTGCTGTCTGTTGAAATAAAGTTAGTTGCATTCACCTCGCCTCTCAGTTGCAACCTAACTATATTCCGCTCTAAGGCTCACTGTTAACAGAACCTGTTAAAGCTTCTCATTTGCAACGACCTCTTAGATAACTTGTTCATTTTTAAAGTCAATAATGTACCCATTCCCCAATTAATGTTGAGCTTAGACGGTATAGTAATTCCTACTAGCTACAATATCTGCTTCTTTCCTCGTTTCCAAAAAGCGGCTGATCCCCTGGATGTAGTATTTATTATTGCTCTTTTATGCACTATTAAAAATTTACCGTAAATAAAACTGTAAGAGTGCTGGAATAAATGTTGCCAAGAATTTGCCGTTTTAAAAAACTGATATATTGACCTACAGGAATGATATTACGGTCACCAACCCGTAAAATATAAAAAAAAAAAACTAGTAAAATTACGGTCGGCTGTATTTTACTGAAATACAGCTGAAAACTATATTTTTCACGGAGAATTTCCGATTAAAATTACGCGGTTTTTTAACAGTATGGAATATCATATTCCCTTATCTTATTCTCATCTTTACCTAGGTTTCTCCTTATATAAATTTCTTTCTCAAGATTTTATTGTAATGGAAAGCGATATTATATCCATGGTTCTCTTTACACATCCCTTTAGGAATATTAGAGAGTTCTTTGTTGAATGGAAGTGAAATAGTCATACATTTATTATGAAAAAATTCTCCCGAGATTATTACGTGTAATATAACCTTTTAAAAACTCTGTATCAAAAACTTAATCTCCCTATTAACCAAAACAGGGTCTCATAAGCAATGTTAGAGTATTTATTTTAACTTTAACATCATGATATGAAAATAAATGAATATATAAACTGCTGTATGTGCATTTTCTAAAAATAAAAAAAAAGGATTTACAAGACTTAATCAAGATGTCTTGATAAAGAATTAAATATAAAATCGTTTCACACGGGATTCTCCACTAAAAATACCTTCAGTGGTGTCTGAAGGATCGCTGAGAGAGAGAGAGAGAGAGAGAGGAGAGAGAGAGAGAGAGAGAGGAGAGAGAGAGAGAGAGAGAGGAGAGAGAGAGAGAAAGAGAGAGAGAGAGGTGGGAAAGAAAGAGTGGAAGAAGGAGGATGATAAGTAAAGTAAAAAGAATAAAGCATAATAGATAACCAGCTTATTTCCTGTTTGATAAGCCATACATGATTCGTGATTACACCTGGGATGAGTTATTTAATCAAACACATAGCTAAAGTACTTCCTTATTCATCAGTAAACATTATTTTACTTTTTTATTTTTTCTTGCTTAAGGGCACACTTGGCATATTATTTTATCTAATTTCTCTTCCTCTCGTTTTGTTAAAGTTTTTATATTTTATATAGGAAATATTTATCTTAATGTTGTTATTGTTCTTAAGAAAATTTATTTTTCCTTGTTTCCTTTCCTCACTGGGCTATTTTCCCTGTTGGAGCCCCTGGGCTAAGAACATCCTGCTTTTCCAAATAGGGTTGTGGCTTAGCAAGTAATAATAATAATAATAATAATAATAATAATAATGATAATAATAATAATAATAATAATAATAATAATAATAATAAATGTTTTTATGTTGAATAGGCTGACATAAGTCCTATTATAGTTTATATATCAAATATCTGTTTTAATGTTGTTAATGTTTGTAAAATATTCCATTTTAATTTTTCATTACTTCTTATATTGTTTATTTGTCTCCTTATTTTCTTTCTTAACTGGGCTACTTTTCCATGTTGGAGCCCTTGGGCTTATAGCATCCTGCTTTTCCAAGTATATTTGTAGCTTAGAAAGTAATAATAATAATAATAATAATAATAATAATAATAATAATAATAATAATAATAATAAAAATTATAATAATAATAATGATAGATATAATAATAATAATAATAATAATAATAATAATAATAATAATAATAATAATAATAATAATAATAATAAAGCTCGGTCTTTTCCTCTTTATATCCTTGCTCCTATTTTTATTTCTTATTCCTTTTTTATTTCCAGCCATTAGCATAATGTTAAGGCGAACACTTGAGTCCACCAGAAAACAGTGTTTGATTTTCTTGGTAAAAGACTGAATATTTACCAAGCCTTATTGGTATGACATTTTATTTACAAGGATGTCCCCTCCTGAGACCCTAAGGCACTCTTGTCTCATCCATTGTATAGATTCTTTACAGCAATATTTTAAAAAGACAAAACATGTCTTCTTTAATTCCAGATCAGCCTCTTGGTTAATATTTTCGAGTGGAATTCTAATCTCACATATTTTTGTTTGCTATTTCCCTTATAAATCCTGTCATCTGACTTTTTTTATTTTTTTTTTTTAGCCTTTTCCAAGAAAAGGTGTAATTTCCAGAATGTTTCCTACACTAATCGTCCTTTCATTTTTAACATACTCTCAGGTGAGAATTTATATTCGTCTTTTATTTTTGGGAAATGATTTTCGAGAGTCTTTAAGTTCTCATTAAAATGTACATTTAAATCAATGTTAAAAGGAAAGATATACATTAATTAATTATTAAACAATGTAATCACAATAATTAATACATCAATCTTGTTTAAAGAACGAAGCTTAATAAAGATTATCCTTTTCTATCCAATGGTACTAAAATTTTATCTATGAAATACTTCGAATATATTAAGTTCTTTATAAGGATTGGAAATACCTTCAGTAAGTTAATACCATATCATTACTCATCTGATGGATATCATTACTTTAATTGCAGCAGTCACTTCTAAAGTAATATAGAATTGCATCACTCAATCGTGTTGTGAGTACTATTGGATTAGGAAATTCTCGTTTCTAAAAAAGATTTTGTGGCGAAATGTAAACGCTAACCCTTCACCCTTGAACTCACTTTACTGACAAGAATCTCTTCAGCACAAACTTTCCTCATTCTTTATCTTATAATTGGACAATTAACTACAGGGATATTTAAAATAGATATTATCCTTCAACTTGGATTCATTAAAACCAAAACTAAAATACAAGAAAATGCCACATTTTGGATATATATATATATACATACATATATATATATATATATATATATATATATATATATATATATATATATATGTATATATATATATATATATATATATATATATATATATATATATATATATATATATATATATATATATATATATGTGTGTGTGTGTGTGTGTGTGTGTAAATATTATCCTTAAACTTAAATTCATTAAAATTAAAACTAACATACGAGAAAATGCCGCATTTTGGATATATATAGATTTATATATATATATATATATATATATATATATATATATATATATATATATATATATGTGTGTGTGTGTGTGTGTGTGTGTGTTTGTTTATGTAGGTTTATATACTGTATGTAACCAGACACTTGCTCTTTATTATATGGAGTAATATTACAACTTGTAAGTACAGGACTACAAAACCACAATCCCTAGAAATGTAAATAGTATTAAACAACAAATGCAATCAAGGACTACCATAAATCCTAAGAACTTACCTAGAAATACTAGAAATATTCTAATTCTCAAATAAACCATCAACACACAGAATTACTTATACAAATACTGTCAGTAGTTATTCAAATCCTTGGAATAATCCCAGCACAATATAAACTTCAAAAATATCAAAGTCAATACAGACTACTGGCAAAAAGAGTAAGTTATAGGACAGTCAATACGCAATGTTTATACCAAACCAGAGAGAACGAAAATGATCGTGTAAAATGGAACAATAGCATCACCACAATTCTGCTTCCTAAAATACCACACGCAATAATCTGGACACGTTAAGGCTTATCAGACATCCAGAAAACTCACCCATCAGTTTATAAAACCCTGAAATCTAAACGAGACGGGAAACCTTACTCTGCTGATACAGCAGGACGGCTATAATGCAAAAAAAAAAAAAAAAAAAAAAAAAAAAAAAAAAAAAAAAAAAAACTCTGTGAACTAAATACTTGGTCAACCGCAAAAACACCATACTCAACATTACTTCACTGATATATCGACAATAACAACTGGTTCAATGGCATGTACAGTTGGCTTCATTAATTCCGGTACACTTCCCGTGTAGCTATTAAGACATTAGTGTACCGGAATTACTGAAACCAACTGTACAAAAACTTAAATACCGGTAATAATTCACTCACGCTGAGGTTAATAATAGCTAATCATAATGTCTGGAAATCAATTAAATCTATCTATGAAATGGAAAAGGAATTGCTTATGCACAGAGCCTGCCTGAACAAATGGCAATTTATTGTCTATCAGTAACATACATTATATTACTGTATATTACGTAAAAAAAAAAAAAATGGAAAATATAAGTAGATTAGCTTAAATAGATATGTTCGAAATACTCCTATACTTACTGTCACATATAATAAATCTTACGCAGAAACACATTATATTATTATTATTATTATTATTATTATTATTATTATTATTATTGATAATTTTGACAATGAGTATACAGTATATAGCCAGATACTTGCTTCTGTATTATAAAGGTGAGATTATTATTATTACTATTAGTACTACTACTACTATTACTAGTAGTAGTAGTAGTAGTAGTAGTAGTAGTAGTAGTAGTATAGTATTGTCACTGTTATTTTCCCTGTAATCAATACGGAAGCCATTACTCCTGCAGGAGCGAATGTGCTAATGTAATTATGCATTAAGTTTGTGTTTTTAGAGAGAAGACTCTCAGAGGAGAGGGGAAGACACTTTAGTTTTAAGCAGAGCATAAATAGATTAAGCTTAATTAATTCATTTGGGAAACCAGGACCAACTTTACAAGGTAAATTCGGAGGTATGGCATCCTATTTCCTAGCTGAATGAATGGAAATGCAAATAACGTACCGGATTTTTCCTTTCTAACAAAGACAATTACCTGACAAAGTATTTAACAAGAGACTTGATTACTTTTTTCTGTAAAGCTTATAGGACGCTTTCGGTGCATTTTAAATAAGAACATTTAATAATATCTATCTATCTATCTATCTATTCATCTATCTTCAGAATGTGTATTAGATTTTTCGAAACATTTCATATACAAAATATTCTCTCTCTCTCTCTCTCTCTCTCTCTCTCTCTCTCTCTCTCTCTCTCTCTCTCTCTCTCTCTCTCTCTCTCTCTCTCTCTCTCCAAAATAATACAGATTGGAAACATTTAGCGTAGATTTTATCATCGGTTTAATTTGATAATTGCCCAGAAATAAAATTAGGTTGTTTATAATTAATGACTACCACCTTTTATCTAGAGAGAGAGAGAGAGAGAGAGAGAGAGAGAGAGAGAGAGAGAGAGAGAGAGAGAGAGACAGACAGACAGAGAGAGAGAGAGAGAGAGAGAGAGAGAGAGAGAGAGAGAGAGAGAGAGAGAGAGAGAGAGAGAGAGAGAATTGTTTTTTACTAGAGTTACATTTGTTGATTAAGAAGAGAACAGATTTTGGATAAAACGCCTGATTGGATTCAAGTCAAAAGGCCAAAGTTAATCATATTACTCCTCTCTCTCTCTCTCTCTCTCTCTCTCTCTCTCTCTCTCTCTCTCTCTCTCTCTCTCTCTCTCTCTCTCTCTCTCTCCGCAAAAGACTTTTAATTAGATGCAAATATTATGAATCTTAATATCGACATAATTTAAGAATTTCCATAAAAATATTTAGATTGCGTATATTAATGGCTACTGTTTTATGGAGAGAGAGAGAGAGAGAGAGAGAGAGAGAGAGAGAGAGAGAGAGAGAGAGAGAGAGAGAGAGAGAGAGAGAGAGAAAATATCTTTCGTATATGAATTTTTTCGGAAAATCCTGCACGCATTCAGAAGATAAATAGATAGATACATAGATAGATAGATACATAGATAGATAGATAAATAGATAGATAGATAGATAGATAGCTGCACATAAAAGCAGCATTTTTTTCTGTTTGAAAATCATCGAAGAATCATTAAGTCGTAATAAATCTATAAAAAAACAGCATTTTTTTATACGTACTGTATATTCATCACATGAATTCATAAAAAGTTTTTTACATCTGCATATTCTTTTTCTTTTTCGATATTTTTGACATAAGAAAACGCCACGACCGATATAAAGAATTCTTATAGAAATCATTGGTTTTTTTTATCGTTTTATGGACTTTTGTGGACATAAGGAACCTTTCAGATAGATGGAAATTTATGATAAAAATGGCAGACAGTAAAAAGTTACACTGTGCTCTTAGGATATTAAACCGTCTTGAGTTTGTGTTTGTTTGTTTGTATTTGGTGTAAGTGTGTCAGAGAGAGAAATACAAATGTAAAGACAGTGCTTCGACATAAAAGTTCCGTAATCGTTTAAATGACGTTTGAAAACGAATTATTTTTTTCTCTTCCATGAACTAAAATTAAGAATTTAAGCGATGTTTAACTTTTATTCAAGAATGAAATGGAAAATAAATGAAGCGATATTGTTTTCCATTCCATGAATTAAAAATAGAAATTCATGTGATATTTTTTTTTCTTTTTTATGAATTAAAAATAAGAATTAAAGTTTTTTCATGAATTAAAACAAATAATTAGAGCGTTTTTTTTTTACTTATTTTTTTTTCCAAGAATTAAAATTGAGAATTCAAGCTTTATAAAAAAAAGAACAATTTAGGTTGTTCTAAATCATCGTATTTACTCATTAATAAAAAGCTAATGAGAGATAAGCGAGGGGATTGAACTAGAAATAAAACATGAGTCAGGTAACCAGAGAATTTCTTGTTTCGATAATGCAAAACTATTCACTAATTGCATCCTTTAATCCTTTATCTAATTAACAATAACCTTAAAATCAAAACATCATTTGCAGCTTTTATGCCATTGAGCTGTTGAATTCAAACCTTATGATTAGTGTTTACATTATTTTCTATTGACATGCGCATTTGAATGAGACGAATACAGTATTCATTATTATTATTATTATTATTATCATTATTATTATTATTATTATTATTATTATTATTATTACTACTATTATTATTATTATTAATTGCTAAGCTACAACACTAGTTTGGAAAGCAAGATGTTATAAGCGCAAGGGCTCCGGCAGGGAAAAATAGCCTAGTGAGGAAAGAAAATAAGGAAATAAAGAAAGCTACAAGAAAATTAATAAATAATCAAAATAAAATATGCTAAGAACAGTAATAACATTAGATTAGATCTTTCATATATAGAATACAAAAACAATAAAATAAAAAGAGGAAGAGAAATTACATAGAAAAGTGTGCCCGAGTGTACCCTAAAGCAAGAGAACGCTAGCCAAAAACATTGGTACAGAGGCTATGGCACTCTTGTTCCTGACTCTATTTACAGCAAGAAATTCATAGGAAAAAGTACTTTTATAAGATGTAATCCTATTAGTTGCATAAGAAAGATTTACAATGATTCTTGTACCAAATTGTACAGATCAATATCCCTTATTCTTTATCATAATCAACCATTCAACTCCTCTTTATATATCCTTTTCGCTTCTCATTTCCTTTTACTTCCTTCTCAGAACGAATTCGCCTTTGTGGTACAAAATTAATCTCTCTCTCTCTCTCTCTCCTCTCTCTCTCCTCTCTCTCTCTCTCTCTCTCTCTCTCTCTCTCTCTCTCCTTTTCACAAACTATAAAAAGTTTCTAGAATACATAATACTCTGAGATTTGACCTTTTTTGCTTCCTTAAGTTTACATTGTATTACTTTTCTACCTCTGGTCTTTTGAAATCCTTATTAATAACATCTTAAACTTCAATTTTATCAAATTTAAAAGGGTTATTCTAGAGAAAATAAACTCACCATTTTGGGGGGTATTATCATAATCCTACTTACCTTTATTGCAGAAATTATTCCAGAGGTTATTTCAAAATATTATTATAATCTTGGTTGCCCTGCATACTTAATATCACTGTTACCATATTTCATTAAACAAATTACTCCTGCACTCTTCCATATTGTAATGCTAATACTATGATAACTCACATATCCAGTTGATAGAGGAGATAGTTCATATCTTTTATCTTGGCACTTCATATCACATTTTGATTGAATAGAAAAGTGTATAAGGTGAAATAAAGCCATTTTGGATATACAAAAATCATAGATATAAAGAAAATGGAGAAGAAACTGACAGATACTGTATATATTGGAAAGCCTAAATAAGTAACTATTGATTAGTGTTAGGGGAACTTGTTACATGTGCAGCTGACTTACAATATAAAATGTGTCAAATACCATATGAGTAAAGATTTTAAAAACTAATAACTCCTTCCCTCCACCTTATGTGTTTCTTTAGTTAATTTTTTTTTCTTCTGCAGATTACCATTTTTTCTTCCCTTTTATCTCTCATTGCTTTCCAGTCATCTCTTTCTTTTGATCATTGATTTTCAATGATTCTTTCCTATCTTTTTTTTTTCTTTCTTCTATTTCCATCTTCCCATCCTCATTTCTTCTATCTTCTTTTCAACATTCATCCCTTTCATTTCTTCCACTTGATCTTTCTCTTCCTAAACTCCTCCCTCTTTACCTCCTTTAACACGAAAGTCACCTCACCCTTCGGACCCCATGCAATCGATCTACTTACGAGTTCTACTTCTATTCTTTCTTCCTTCTATTTCCATCTTCTCGGTCTCCTTTATTTTCTTTTTCGTCTCACCTCTATTTCTTCACTTCTTACTTTCTCTCCCAAACCTCCTCCCCCTTTACCTTTTTTAACACGAAAGTCTCTTCCCCCTTTACCTCCTTTAACACAAAAATCTCCTCCCCCTTTACCTCTTTTAATACGAAAGTCTCCTACCCCTTTACCTCCTTTAACACGAAAGTCTCCCCTCCCCCTTTCGGACTCCTTTCACTCGATTCACGTATGAGTTCCAAATGAGGATTCTACCATCAATTCCCGTTGCCAACGAGACTAGATTACGAAGGAATTCTCTCAGTGAGAGATGTTCAAATTCATTCTCCAATTTAGGGGTAATTTGCATAAAGGAGCGAATGTGTTAATGTGATTAAGGGTTGGGAATCGTTTCATTGGAGAGTATGTAAGAGATGGAGATGAGGATGTAGTCTCGGTTTTGAGACCAAAAAATTAAAAAGAAAAGATTTGTTTTTTTATATAAATATGTGTAGATATACACTGTTAAAAACTGTAATTTTAACCGTAGATTCTATGTAAAACTATACTGTTCTCAGCCGTATTTCAGTAAAATACAGGTGACCATAATTTTACCTTACTTTGT
This sequence comes from Palaemon carinicauda, assembly GCF_036898095.1. Lineage (NCBI taxonomy): Eukaryota > Metazoa > Arthropoda > Malacostraca > Decapoda > Palaemonidae > Palaemon > Palaemon carinicauda. The sequence goes on from NC_090740.1 coordinate 44,298,798, forward strand.
TTTTATCTTTAATGGGTTGGTGACCGTAATATCACTCCTTTACGTCAATACATCCGTTTTTAAAACGGTAAAAATACTGGAAAAAATTATGCCAGATATTTACCGTTTTTAATGCAATTCTTTAACAGTGTATGTTAAAAGATATGTCTTTATATATTCTTATTTGATGCATAAGACGGTGATTATCTTAGAAGTAAAGAATTATTTCTATTTGTGAATAAATGTTAGAGTTTTTCATATTTCAGTTCATTAGAGATATTAATGTTTTTTATAACTGCTTGGTAGAATCAGTAAAAGTACTATTACACAGATTGAAGAATTACAATAAAATTAAGATAGAAAATAGATTACGTAGACTGAAAATCAGTTTTCTCCATTAAATAAGAAAGTTAAGAGCTGGAGATGATGAAGTGGTCAGAGTATCAACATTGAACACGAAAAAAAGGAAATAAAATGTTTTATTATAGAAATAACTATAGCTATGCTGTGTTGGAAAGGAAATAAATGATTCCTAGAGTTTTTTTCATCTTTCCGTTCATTAGAGTCATCTATGTTCTAATATCTGCTTGACAAAATCAGTAAAAGTACTACTACATAAATAGAACAATCACAAGAAAATTAAGATAGAAAATAGATTACGAGGACAAAAATTCCGTTTTCTCCTTCAAATGAGGAATTTAAGAACTATTTTTTATTAGAGAGGGGCAGCCATATAGATAGATAGATAGATCAACTAATATATAGATTGATAGATAAATAAGATTGCTGGCATTTCAAAAGCAAGGAGGAATAAAGAGAGATGTTCATTCTCTTGAAATAGAAAACAGAATTTCTATATTTATTCACGGATAACAAAATCGATATAAAAGCTTATTTCAAATGGTTTCAGTGGACACTTCAATCGAGTTCAAAGCCAGCTTTGGTTGGATCAATTCCTCCAAGTCTATAGACACGCAGCCAATTTGGGCTAGGTAAAGGTTGGTCATTGGCTTCCAGAGCTCAGTGGTTCATTTACTCAGGCTTCAGATTTCTGGGACTACCTTCCAACACTGGCTAACGTCCTTGCCTGATGATTACCATACTAGGGTTCGAGTAACGCTCAAAATCATGAGTTCCTTTGGTCGCTGCAACCTCACCATCCTTGTGAGCTTAGGATGGGAGTTTGGTGGAGCCTATATGTCTATCTACTGCATCATCAGCAGCTATTGCCTAGCTCTTGCTGGTCCTACCTTGGTTGGAGAGGGGCTTGGTCGCTGATTAAACCTACATGTGCTCAGTCTCTAGGGCATTGTCCTGCTTCATAGGGCAATGTCACTAGCCCTTGTCTCTTCCATTTATACGCAGCTTTTAAAAGTTTTAGATTGTAATTGGATACCAAAATACAGGTCATGAAAATGTGTCTGGAGGGAGCATTTCAGGATATACCTGGCGAGACATCAGTCTCATACAACCGAGTTTTTCCCGACATCCCAACCCATATATATATATATATATATATATATATATATATATATATATATATATATATATATATATATATATATATATATATGTGTGTGTGTGTGTGTGTGTTTGTGTGTGTGTGTATATGCATATATATGTATATATACATATATATTCATATATATATCTATCTATCTATATATATATATATATATATAGAGAGAGAGAGAGAGAGAGAGAGAGAGAGAGAGAGAGAGAGAGAGAGAGAGAGGAGAGAGGGAGAGAGAGAGAGAGAGAGAGACAGAGAGAGATATTATATATACATATATATATATGAACATGTCAAGATATAGATCGTAGAGAATATTGAGGCCTCCGTAAAACGAATTCACCTCTATCGGTTTAGTAATTGTTTTATAGTTTCAAATGTTCATTGATAGAAAGAGAATATAAAATAAAACTCCTTTACTGCACTGGCATTCTCTTTTAAATTCTCGGACATTCACAATATTCATTTTATAAAAGTCAAAATGACAAGCGCAGTCGAATCCACCAGGTGTCAAAAATTTATTTAAAACACTTTGCAAACTGTTGGCTCCAGAGAATTATTCTTACTCAGATTGGGACATTTAAAAAGGATTAACAGCTTACTCCCTCTTCACTTCAACTGGTTAGTCCTATTATTTCACATCGCTTGTTTATCTGTTTGCTTCTGTTTCCATTTTTTTTTGTTTCAAGCCTCCGGTCATTCTTTTATATCCTTCCTTCGCTTTATTTTAGGGGAAAATATTGGGGGAAATTATATTTTGAGTGGGAAACAGAGTATCACAATCATTATTATTATTATTATTATTATTATTATTATTATTATTATTATTATTATTATTATTATTATTATCATTATTATTATTATTATTATTATTATTATTATCATTATTATTATTATCACTTGCCAAGCTACAACCCTAGTATTAAAAGTAAGATGCTAGAAGGCCAGGGGCCCCAACAGTGATAATAGCCCAGTGAGGAAAGGAAACAAGGAAAAATTAAAATATCTTACTAACAGTAACAACATTAAAATAAATATTTCCTATATAAACAATAAAAACTTTAACAAACAAGAAGAAGGGAAATAAGATATACTAGCGTGCCCGAGTGTACCCTCAAGTAAGAGAACTCCTTTTAAAATAAGCACAGCGAAGTGAGTAACTGATTCAGGCCAACGACAAATGTATTTCTTATTAAATAATCTAATTATAGATAAGATGTACTGTCATGAATATTTTTACTGAAAATAAAATAATTAATTTCTTTAAGGAGATAATTGAGTAATTTGATGATAAACATCCTGATGTAAGTAAAGGACAAATGGACATTGGCTGAATGTTTTTTTTTTATCAATTTTAATTTCAAATTCTTTTTCCGTTTCCCTTTCCGGCGAGATGAATCTATCAAAATTATTTCTGGATTCTGAAGCCTCTACCCACTAATCCAGAAGTGTGTATTCTATGTCACAATCAAATATTATCAATAACTAAAGGATATTTGTTAACAATGTATGAGTGATAATGAGTGTAGGTGATGTCCAGTATGAAAGTGTGGAAAGTATAACAATTGAAAAAAGTAAAATGTATGAAAAGAATTGCTAAATTTAGGCGTGAAATGGGTTTTAAGGAGGAAGTAATGAATGTTGGGGAATCTGTATATATGTATGTGTGTTGTTTAGAAACTTTAACAAGAAAGAATTATGAGGATCAAGGAATAAATGAGGAGTAAGGAGGTGATGGAGAAGATTTAGGTCACAGTACCTGAAAACGTACGCTAATCATCATTATTATTATTATTATTATTATTATTATTATTATTATTATTATTATTATTATTATTATTATTATTATTATTATTAGCTAAGCTACAACCTAAGTTGGAAAAGTCTGATTCTATAAGCCCAAGGGCTCTAACAGGGAAATATAGCCCAGTAAGGAACGGAAACAAGCAAATAAAGAAACTACTAGAGAAGAAATAACAATGAAAATAAAACATTTTAAGATCATTAACAATGTTAAATTACATATATCATATATAAACTATAAAAACTTCACAGAAAACCAGAGGAAGAGAAACAAAACAGAGTAGCGTGGCCGAGTGTACCCTCAAGCAAGTTTGTTCATTTGAAATGAAAGGAGAAAATCAGGCGCGCGTAACAAATTGACATTAGACGATATTTAGAAATTGTTCAGATTTATGAAAGAAAGTAAAACTGTGAGTGTAAGAATTGGAATGGACGAAGGCATGCCAGATTTTGGGAGTTTCGAGAGAACCCGTTTTTCAAAGGACTAATGAGGATAGCTGATATTGTAGTCAGGACGAATAATGTAGGAATACCTGAAAGGGCGAATGGAGGATTTAGACAGGGAAATCTGCTTTGGAGAGTTATAATTGCTAGTGCTCAGCTATGTAGTTCGGGTAGTTGTAGCAGCGAGGAAAAGTGTTACAGGTGTAGATCCTGCTTTTCCAACTAGGGTTGTAGCTTAGCTAGTATCAATAATGATAATAATAATAGAAATAATGGTAATAATAATTTAGAATTTTGATAATAATAATAATAATAATAATAATAATAATAATAATAATAATAATAATAATAATAATAATAATAATAATAATAATAATACTAACTACCGCCCATTCTCAAGTGGATATGGGAGTAGTCAAACAAATGGGATTAAACCAGAGTAATGAAACACGATACGTGATGGGAGAAGGAACAACAAAATAAAGTTAAATTTTTCTGTATATGGATAGGTAGATGTGAAACTAATTGGAAATGAGGAGCCTTTGCGTCTGAGAACCACAACAGTTTTCACTTTGAAGAGAGAGAGAGAGAGAGAGAGAGAGAGAGAGAGAGAGAGAGAGAGAGAGAGAGAGAGAGAGAGAGAGAGAGAGAGAGAGAGAGAGAGGATAATTATAAAATGTTTAACCTACGATATTTTGCTTTTTATAATCATTACTTTTTCAATCTATATTTTGTAAGTTCTTTCACTTTTCTAGATTATTCTTCTACCACCTGATCCCGTCACTGGATATGTAACCCCTTTCTGTGTAAAGATAAAAGTTTCCCGCATTTTTTATCATCAGATGGCGAGTAAGAAAAAAATTCTGTTGAAATTTTTCAGGAAGGAAAGTAACCCATTTATTGAATGTTTCTGTAAATGAGATACGGTACAGAAAAGTAACATTTCAAATGAAAAACGTTAACTAAACGATAAAAACTGAAAAATGAACAGAAAAAAAAACGTGTTTTATTATAAAATGGACTCAAGGATGATATAGGAAATACGGCTTCAATGAATATTTATAAAAAAAGAAAATAAATTTTTATGGGTACAAGTAAAAAGAAAAGTTCTGAAAAAAAAGATCCCGGTTAACCTTACCTTACCCAGATATTATTTCTGAAAAAAAGGGTGTATGTGAAAAAAATATCCTTAAATATTTTCTATACAGGATTATATGCAAAAATAGAACAGAAAAAATATTCATATGGATAACGTTACTGTGAAAATCGTAATAATGGATGGTGTGTGTGTGCGTTAGAAAGAGAGCGATAGAGTTACTCATATTTTATTTCTCTATTGAGATATCTAAAAAATTAGATTTCGGGTCTATTCTATATTGTATTTCCTGCGTGATATTTTTCTTCAATTTGACCCTTCTTTATAATTATGGGAAGGGGAAACAAGAATATAGACCCTGTAGGTTTTTTGTTTTTCTTTCTTTTTTTATAATTGTGGGAAATTACTCTGCGAAGATCTCCCTGTAACAAGAATCCAGATCCTACCCGGGGGGATTAGAGTGACCACACTCCCACTTCAAGAGATCAGAAAATTGCATTGATGCAGTTCCTCAACCATTACAGTAAAGCAAAGAGATTACTCAATGACGGCTTTGTCTATGCTAATATCACCTCAGGAGTCGAGATATTGACTCAGCTAAGGGGAAAATTGTGGCCACATGGACGCTTTGGAGCTCGAAAGGTGGGGTCCTAATGAAGGTGTGATACTTTAATGTCCAACAGCAATCCTTTTTTATGTCCTCCATTATGATGACCATTTCGATTATAATTCTCAGCAATCATCGTTGGCGGGGAAGTATTTTTTCCTAGGCAATTTTAATGGCATTTCAATCGTTTATAGGCTTTTTTGTCTGAAGAATCCAAGACTGCTGTAGATGCTGCTGCTAGAAGTGTCTTAACCACTGCAAGTTCTCTTCATCTTCACTAAAAGGTATTAAAGCCAAAGAGGGGACTATAGGCACACCCATAAACTTAAAGGAAATAGAGAGGGATGTTTACTCCACTCTTTTCTTATGAGCAGCCTAGAATCTGGAGTGATAGTAGCACAACTAAGGGCAAAGGGTACCATCCAGTGGCTGTTGGGGCCTTTGGTTAGTGCGTGAACATGGGGGGACATAGGCATGTGGTGGGTGATTTCGTCACTGCACAGGCATATCACGAGGTGGGCCTCAATTTCCTACAGCATTCATCTCAGCTTCTGCCAGCGTTGTATGATTGTCCCCTTCCTGAGAAATGGAGTTGGTGTGGAAATTCTTAACGGTGAGGAAGTAAATGTCCATAAGAGCCTTCACTTCAGTCATCAAGTCCATGGGTGTCGACATCCAGAAGAGTAGCTCACACCAGTTCCGGTAGGCATTGTACCTAAACCATGAAGAAGATTTACTTCAAGAGGAAAACCATCTGCAACAGGCTGAAGGCGAGCAATACTGATCATATGTATGAGGGCCACCATCGCCTTTTGAAAAAAAGGTGAGTACGACTCTGGAACGTATGATTTGGAGGCACCATACTGTGCGGGGGCCAGCCTTGCTACCAAAGATCGCAGCAAGGACGTAGTCTACTTTGATGCTTGATCAGGTGAGGACTTGATGCGGAACTGAACCTTGACATGCTGAAACCAGGCAAACACATCTCTGCAGGCAAAGAGCGGGAGCTTCACTGTGGCAACATGAACAGATGAGCAAGGGTCGGTGGCGGGCTTCTTTGGATACGGCAAAAGAAGCTGAGAACTGGGAGGTGAGCTGGGTGTTTTATTCACTTCGTTGGTCACCCATGTGACAGGAGTGATGGTGCCTTTAACAAAAGCCAGGTCTGCATAAAACTAACATTATTGAGTGAAAACACAGTTATCTAGAGGCTTGCCAAAGGGTGACTTAAGGGTGACAATTGCATGCGTATATTCAATGTCTTTTGACCATAAGGTTGGCATTAATATAAAAGTTGAGAATATAATGATTACAATGATAAGAGAGCTAAAATTAGATTACTATATTAAACAGCTCTTTTTATCCGTGGAGTCAGATGATGGTTGTAGTGTAGAAGATAACGTAAAGAGGGTATTCTTCATTATTTATCTGTGCTCATGTTTGGTGTTTCAACTGGAGGATAGGTGAAGTGGTTCTAGAAAAGAAGGATGAAAGATGAAAGATAAAAGAAAGAATACTCAACTTCTTAATAAGCAAAGACTAATTCTCTCCTCATGTATATCAAATCTATTGAACACAATATTCACAAAAATGAAACAAGAGGAGGAAAACTTGACAGAAAAGTTTGTTAAAGTATTCATTGCAGGGAAGTGGAAGTTCTATTGCTCGGAGACTAAAACCTTCTGTTAGGCTATAGAACAATATTGTTTGGTTTTAGAATTAAGGGCTGGTTTCCTTATCTTAGTCTTCTCCACCCTATGATGACAAACCCAAGCATTATTGGCAATATAGAGCACTTGCACATAAGCAGGCCGACATTTCTTCTTCAATAATTGCTAGTTAATTATATGATAATGCTCAAATTAATTCAAAGGTTTTGAATGCTTAAAGGACACTCATGAAATGACAGAGGCAAAGGACAGTGATATTGCCCTAATAAGCAGGACAATGGCCTAGAGACTCACATATTATGATCAGCATCCAAGCACCCTATCCACCTAAGCTAGGATCAGGAAGGGCCAGACAATTGCTGCTGATGACTCAGCAGGTAGACCTATAGGCTCCCCTTTCTTTCATTTCTTATCTCACAATAATGTTGAGGCTGCAGCCACCAAAGGAACAAACGAGTTTGAGTGGGACTTGAACCCCGGTCTGGTGATTACCAGGCAAGGACGTTACCAACAGGCCATCACAACCCTGGTATAGTTCGACCATATATTGTTTTATGTCATAATTTCAAGAAAGATACGATTACAATGGCAATCATTATCACTATCATCATCATTGTTATTATTATTACAGACTTCCGCACTTACTTCAGTACTGGTTAATTACATTGCAGGAGATTAATTTCCCGAGCAATACTTTTCGTGGTGAATTTAATTAGGAAATATTTTCCTTCGAGATGCACTGATTAAATGTTGACTGAATTTCCAAGTAAAGTGAATTTTCATCGCCTATATTTAACAATGTGTTTAAATTTATTTTCTAAATAACTACGGATTGTTATTTTTTTAAGGATTTAATTATATATAAGCGATGAAAAATTCAATGTCGTCGATAGAATAATTTCGATAAGTTAGTTTTTTCGAAGATGTTATATGATATTCTTTAGTATTGTAATTCTGATTACAGTACAATTATATATATATATGTATATATATATATATATATATATATATATATATATATATATATATATATATATATATATACATACAGTATATATACAGTATATATATATATATATATATATATATATATATATATATATATATATATATATATATATATATATATATATATATATGTACGTGTATATATGTGTGTATGTATATAAATGTATATATATGTATGTATATATATATATATATATATATATATATATATATATATATATATATATATATACATATATACATATGTAAATGTGTGTGTATATATATATGTATATATCATAGACTCCTTTAAGGAAGGACTGGAACGTCCCCTGCTCGGGGTTTTTAACTTGAGTCTGAAAGATTAACTTGAGTCTGGACTAAAATGACTTCTAGAAAGGCTAGAAACACGTTCTCTGGATCCAAATGGGGGTTTTTGAGGATGGTGAGTTCAATAGTAACATTTTCAACACCACCTGGGGTCATCTTCAAGGTCTAAAGGTCATTTATCAAGGTCAAATTTGTGAATTTTGGTCATTTTTGCTCGTTTTTTGTGTGTAACTCATAAATGGTGAGAGATAGCTGATTATAATATGAGGCAAGTCTGCAGAGCTGTCCGAATTTAATATATATTGTCATATATCGTCCTTCAAGAAAGGACTGGAACGTCCCCTGATCGGGGTTTTTAACTTGAGTCTGAAGGATTAACTTGAGTCCTGGACTAAAATGACTTCTAAGAAGGGCTAGAAACACGTTCTCTGAGTCAAAATGGGGGTTATTGAGGACGGTGAGTTCAATGGTGACATTTTCAACACCACTTGGGGTCATCTTCATCATCTTCAAGGTCAAAAGGTCATATTTCAAGGTCAAAATAGTGAATTTTGGTCATTTTTACTCGTTTTTGTGTGTAACTCATAGATGGTGAGGGATAGCTGATTATAATAAGAGGCAAGTCTGTAGTTCTGTCCAAATTTTATATATATTGTCAAATATTGTATTACTCATACATTCCAAACAACCCCTAAAACAATGAAACACTAAAATAAGAAATAAAGAACGGTATTTCTCATCACAACAAAACTCAAAGACATTAACATTTTATTAGATGAACATCGCTAGATGGAGAGCTTTTCTTGCCTCCTGAGGCATCTCAAAGCCTTTTCTTTGTCACTTACATTGAGAACCTGAGCTTTCAATAGAATGTTGGCTAAAGTCGTACATGCTGCATTATTAGTAGCTAAAGGTGCATCTACAAAAGATAACAATTCAGCAAAATGAAAGCGGTAATGCATTTTAGTCATGGCATGCAAATTATAGGCATTATGTACGAAAAAGACAGTTGAAATAGTTGGCACACTCAGTCCACCTCTATTCAAATGATCTAAGAACTCAGATGACATCTCGTTACCATCTTCATCATCCATCATATCCTCCATACTAGTGCTATTACAATATTTATGAACAAGGTATCCAGCCAAATATACAACTTTATGCTTAAGGTTATCAGCAGACCTCAAGAGCTCCCGAGTGTCTAGAGGAGTGATCTCGTCAATGAGTTCACTTCTCTCATCTGGATTTATGGAAGAAGTACAATTCTTGTCGCAATCAAGCATACGAGAACTAGATTCTGGCATAATGTCATGCTTTAGAAGTGTCTGCGAATTTGTAACTTTTGCTGCAGCCATAATGTCAACTACATCAATGTAGAAGTTTCCACCACTTCTTTGCCTGGCTTGACCGAAAAACTTTTCCGAGGCTTCATCCGCGAATATAGCAGGAAGAACGTAGTCAAAGTCTTTCTCTGCCAGAAGCAATTTGGCAGCAGCCACATTATTACGTGTAGACACAATGAATGCTTCAGCCGTTTGCTTAGTTAACTTCAGCTTACGACCACTACCTCCTTGCCATGTGCAGGTCGATATAATTTGGCAGGCGACCTCCAACTTAGTGAAAGATGTACAGTCTGCTGTCCAAGGCTGTCTGGATTCGTCACGTAGATGTCTAGCTGAGAAACGGTCTTTCACATTCATCATCTTGAACCACTCACTCATTGTCTGGTTGAGAATGATGGTGCCTTCGCTGATGCCCAATGAATCCTTGAAGGTCTTTAAGGCAGCGACAGTCTTGTCATTGAACACCTGACATACTAAGGGTATGCTCTGGCGTTGAAGGGGTTTGGGGAAAACAGCGGTGTGCGTCAGCTTGGTTAAGCGAATAGGAGTAGCTCGGTCGATCTCATAAAGCTTGCGAATATCACTCCAGTAAGCTTTGTACTCATTGCCATGTACAAGAAATGAGAGTGTCTGGCCATCAACAGTAATCCAGTTGTTACGAACATTTTTGAAGATGTGCACGTAGTCGTACACTAAGAACATAGATTGCTCTTGAATGGATAGCACTTGACAACTTCCAGGTCCTCCAAGTTTTGAATAAACACTGCGATTGGTATTGCAATTGTCACATATCAAAGAAATCACAGTACCGCCAGCACCAACTACAGCTGAGGCAGCTTCAGTAAGAAGTTCACTCAGCTTATCGGCAGCTAGCTTTTTCCAGGGAAAAACGCGTAGAATATAGCGTGGACCACCAAAATGGCAGGCAACTTCAACAACCATAGCATGTGAAGCAAGCATTTCATGGTCACTACCCGCTGCAACGTTTTGAGCATATCCTAGAACATGTCCTCCAGAAAATCGCAATGTCTCGATCAGCTTTACTTCATCAAACATTAGATTCACCAAACACTTCTGCGGCTTAAGCTGGTCGAATAACGTTTTGAGGTTGGAGTCCTGCAGACTACTAGAAAGCACCTCTTTTATCTTTTTTGTTGATGGTAGAATGATTAAGCCAGATCGACGAATCATTTTGTATGCACTGGGTGATATGTTGTGAAGCGGCATTGCGAATATCAGAGTGTCGGTATGAAATCGACGACCATCAGGAGGTTTGAACACAAGCCGCAGCTGTGACAGAATGAAGGTTAAATGAGGAAGCTCGTGTGCCTCAGTCATTTTGCAGAGCTGGCTTATTATGTACTGAAGACTTTCCTGGCTTGTGTACTCATAGGTGTTTACCTGTTCAGTTATGGATCTAATCTGGGACCATTTTGAGAGCAAGCTGTTCTTTTGCAAAGGAAAAAGTCGTTTAGGCACCTCAATGTCATCTTTCTCAACTCTATTCAAGAATAGGAATCCAAAAGGTGAGTTGACTTGTTTTAGATGAAAGAACTGCTTGACAGTTTGTCCAGTAGCGTCAGTTCTTGATAGGTAGAGATCTTTCTGGTCTTTTATGACGTTAAAACCAGGAAAATAGGAGCTAATTTTGGCGCGAAATTGGTCGAAATCTCAGATTTTGTCTGCAGCCTCAGCAGCTGCATGCACCTTTTTAGCTCTTGATTGTGATGTAGAAGATGATGTTGGGCGTGGGGCTGAGGTAACCTGCTTCAAAGCTGATTTTGGTATTCCAGGAAATATTGATGGAGGTTGTTTGGGTCGCTTGCCACCCTTAACTGACACCCATTCACAATTGAAATGTGTCTCACAAATATATATCTCCTTCAAGCGTCTCAAGCTTTCTTTCTCATTCGGCATTGCCAATATCCATCTCTCCCTCTCCTCAGGATCTTTTGGGAAGGATATGACTTTTACAAAAGGTGTCCCATCATAGTTCCCTTTACAACCAAAGCACCTACAGTGACGTGGCATATTGTGAGATCACCAGCTGGACCGTTTCTATAACAAAAACAGAAACAAAACACATTAGTCAGTGAGATTTGAACAGAAAATGGGATTTGCATAGAAAACGAGATAAAAATAGGAAAAGTTGTGGGAGCAAAATGATCTTAAAATTTGAAAATACATAACATATGTCAATTTAAAAAAAAATCAGGCATGAAGTCTCTCAGACTCAAGTTAAATACCCCGAGGTCCTGACGTTCCAGTTCTTCCTTAAAGGAGTCTATGGTATATATATAGATATATATATATATATATATATATACATATATATATATATATATATATATATATATATATATATATATATATATATATATATATATATATATATTCATATATATATATATATATATATATATATATATACATATATATATATATATATATATATATGCACATAGTTAGAATGCTTGTAGTGGATGTTTAATCTTGTATATAAAGTACAAAGCAAAAGGAATTAGGGAGAGACAATATCATCATTTTCTATCTCATATTTCAGTTATGGTTTACACAAAGCTTCTATTAGAAAAAAAAAATTAAGTAATCTCAGTCCTCTGAATAGTTTGGACGAGTTGAGTATGGAAGGAAAGTCACTTAATGTCCCTCCAGCTTATGTTAAGACACAC
>NC_090740.1:44316259-44318759 GCF_036898095.1 Palaemon carinicauda
CTTCTATCGAAGGAACACCTCCAATCAGCCTGTAAAAAAACTGCGATGACAAAGATGATGAGCAGCCGAGCAGCTTGCCTGTGACTGTGACTCTCTTGGTGAGCACCTCAGCTAATCAGCATGCAGCTCTGGACTCCTCAGACCCAGACTCTGAACAGCAGAACAGCTTACCTAACTCAGAGCCCTGCTCAGGTAGTGTGTTAGCCAATCATAGTGCCGCAATGGGAGCCCTGGACTGGGCTTACTCAAACCCTGACTCCACCAAACTTCGACAATTGTGAACTGAGTAGCAGCCTGCTTGCGACGGAGCCTCTCCGTCCATGAAGACCAATCACCGATCGGCGGCTGATGTAATGAGCCAACCAGTCCCTACATAAGGAGTCTGCTCACAACACCTTAGCTTAGCTAGACTTTGCCTAACAATGAAAGGTGAGACCCGGTGCCCCTTTTAGTAAAATCAGGATTATTTTATTCGTATTGCTCTCCCCTACTAATTACAAACATCGTATAGTTATTGACAGAACGCATTGCTGATGAAAGAAGAAAAATATGTGCAATAGAAATGCTCAACTACAAGATTAACGCTACTGAAGCAGCGATCATCTTTAATGAAACTTGCCTAAAGGATTGTCTGCTCCCAGAGAGAAAATGAAGAAGATAGATTATAATAACGGTAACAGCAATAACAGTAATGATAATAACAATGAAAGTATGGTAAACGAAAAAAAAAGTTGTGATAGCACAAGGCTTTATCTCTAAATGATTACTAGTTTTGCTGGAGTGACAAGTAGTTTTAATGTTAGGTAATGCAAACTGACCCGCACTTGCTAATGATTTATAATTTTAACATTGTCTCTACGAAACTGAGTCCTCCACTTAACTCATATTTGTCAGCTCTTCCTCTGATCTCACCCATGTATTAAATGTTTTTAAATCTTTAGATATTGTTCCCTTTGAGATACATAATCCTATGTGCAAAAATAATCCCCTTTGCCACTGATCTGGTTCTTGTTTAACGAGCTTATGATAAAGGAAACATCAGAAAATTACTGATGAAATGAGAAAGCAAATGGCATTGAGGAACGTGAAGTTCTTGAAAGACCTTCCGTAAATGAGATTGGCTGAAAATACATTGAGAGTCGAGACTCCAATGTGGAAAGAAAATATGGAAGTATGTAGATATACTCAACCTGAAATGGGTCTCTTTATAATCTTTAGTGAAAACCAAACGATCAAATGAAATCTAATTGAAAAATTGTACGAAGTATAACAAAGAACGTATAAAGTTTACGAAAATTATTGCTTTGATTTTGGACATTTTTATCCTAACATATAAAGAATATTAGAAGTCTTATAATAAAAACACCTGGGAACGGTTTATGAATATTAGTAAATACAAAATTATCTCAATAATAAAAAAAAATTCTCCAGTGTTATATATGTGATCCAAACGTATTAAGAATATTAATAATTAGTACTACAATATTTGCGTTTTTCTCACTTCCAATTTGAAGTGCCGTTAATAATTAGATGTTCGATATAGTAATAACCACTTAATTACTTACTCTACTTGAAGGACAATTTTCCTGGTCCTATTATACATGATCTACAAGATTTGTTTGTCGTAAGCATTGTCAGGTATTTAGAGGATTCAGAGTGTACCCCCGTTAATTGTCAAGTCGACAATTAGAATCACTTGGAAAATAAGTCATTTAGCCATGTTTCAGATATGGGTAATATGTCGCAACATTGTCCACGTATCAATTCTCGAATATGAATTATATTTTCATCAACATATCGAATATTTAAGACGTCTGTAATATCTATGACATATATTTCCCTGGGCTCAACAATTCTATATGCAAAGCTTAGCAAATTTCTTATATTCACTCTATGCTTATTTTGTAATTTTGTTGACCGAATGCCCCACTTATAGTAGTGAAAAAAATAGATATCCTTGCCAAGATTCTTGGACATGGCGTGTCTTACCATGCTAGCGGCATTTTTAACTTAACTTCAGAAGCAGGTCTTCTGAAAGCTATTTAACTTTTAAAATGATATCTTTGCTTTCAAGGTTTTAATTGAATATTCTTTTATTCTATACTTATAATAAATAATATCGGGGTCAATGACCAATCAATCAACTTAGAGTAATTTTTACATTTTACTACTTGGGAGTTACATTCCTTGGTGTTATGATTTCCAGTAAATTTCTTACACGATATTATTAGCCGTGAACTTATAGCTTTTTCCCAAATTGCCATACCTTTGACAGTGGAAGAAGCTGGTCTTGTTGTTCCTATCACGTATGCTATTCGTGCTCCATCGCTACATAACTGGTCTCCCATAGTCTTCCACTGTCTTGGGATAGAGTTCTCTTGCATGAGGGTACACTCGGATACACTAATCTATCTTCTTTCTTTTCCTCTTTTTTTGTTAAATCTTTCATAGTTTATATAGGAAATATTTGTTTTAACGTTGTTACTGTTCTTAGAATATT
>NC_090740.1:44326259-44333759 GCF_036898095.1 Palaemon carinicauda
ACAAACTTTAAATTTAACTTCCATTTATAGCAACAACAAAAACATTGATCACGGTATGTGATATGCATTATTGTGTTTATAGTATATTCTTGATTAATTTTCAATATTCCTTATAGTACCTAAATTAAATTAACATACAAGGGCAACTTTATGGTTTCAATAACTATGTTTACAAATCATTTGTTTGTTGTAGACTGTTAAAGATTTGCCGTAAAAACGTATAAATCCTGAAAAAAAAAAAAAAGTTTCCAGACATTTAACGTTTTAAGAACGGATCTATTGACGTTAAGGAGTGATATTACGGTCACCAACCCGTAAAAAAATTATAACAAAATAGTGTAAAAATTACGGTCACCTGTATTTTACTGAAATACGGCTGAGAACAGCATATTTCTACGGAGGATTTCTGATTGGAATTACATATCTTTTGTTACCTTTTCCAACTTACTTAAGGCGAATTTTATGTTTAGATAGGCGTGCATTTTATTATATTTCCATTTCCATTCTTTTCCGTTTGTCGACAACAATAAATCGGAATTTTCTAAACTTTGACCTGAACGATATGGTGGTTTATGGAAGAATGCTTAGAAATTGCTCTAAATCGACACAAGTTTCGGGAGAAATATAGAGTTCTTCATCAAAGTCATTTAGCCAAAGTTTTCCAATTTGCTTTCCACATTAGTTTAGATGCGATCATTTATCATGAAGAATATTTAGCAGATCTGTTTTAAGTGACTGGAAATAAGCCCCGATAAAAGTAAAACAAATAAAACTAGAAGGGAACTCAGTAGAGCTCTTATTTCTGGACCTTTAGCTCGACCTTGAGCTTGACCTTGGACCTTAACATGCATTAATTGGCGTGGATTTTCATACACTCAAATATGAACCCGCTTGAAGTCTGCGACAACTATGTTCAAACTTATGGCTGATTACGTGAATTGCACATTTAGCTTGACCTTGACGTTCACCTTTGACCTTGGCCTTCCAAATTTAATCCTTTCCAAGTTTTTACCTAACAAGTAATACCTACAAGTTTCACTATTCTACGATTAAAATTGTTAACAGAAAGCTGTTCACAAACAAACACACGCACACCTAAAAAAACTCACAAACAAGGGCGAAAACATAACCTCCTTCCAGTTTCGTTGGCAGAGGTAATCAATGAAACGAAATAAATTGATGTGGTAACTAGGATATGGGAAAGGGTATGAATAAAGCAGCAACATATTTTCCCGGTCTTTCCGTTATTTTAAATGACAGACCAAATGATTTTATTAGTATGACCTCTATATCTTTAAATCAGGATATTTTTTCCTTAATCATTACACACACACACACACACACACACACACACACACACACACACACACACACACATATATATATATATATATATATATATATATATATATATATATATATATATATATATATATATATATATATATATATATATATATATATATATATATATATATATATATAAAAATTTTCAGTTGGGTCTCGGTGTGTTCGAGATAAACAGAACCTTTTGATACCGAATACAACTCGACCATATCCGCTACGAAATGAAAGACGGAATTTGTGTTGTTGTTGTTGTTTTGTCTTGTCGATGTTGTAATTTTGGAGCTTTATGAAGACTAGATGAGTTTGTTGATTCAATGTCTATATATTTATATAGACCTTGGTTGATATCATATATTATTAAGAGCGAGAGAGAGAGAGAGAGAGAGAGAGAGAGAGAGAGAGAGAGAGAGAGAGAGAGAGAGAGAGAGAGAGAGAGAGAGAGAGAGAGAGAGAGTTGTTGAACTCGGTAATTGTCGCATTTGATGATAGATTCCAGCACCAGTAAGACTATTTCGCAAATTTAGCTGTGGTACAGGAAAGGAAAATTTCTCAAAAATAGAAATAATTAGCAAATAATAATTCAAATAGTAGAATGGAGAATGAATGCTATAGAAGAGCCTCCAGGAAGAGGAGAACTTGAGAATTATAATAGCAAGAGAAATAGAAAACAGACCAGTCAGTAAATTAATTGAGAAACTTATCAGAATAACATAGTGATATTGATTGAGTAACAACGATTGGAAGCTGAAAAGGTTACACTGTTATACAACAATAATCGTCAGAGACTCAACACCGGGTACGAAAACCATCCAGTTAAAAGTAAGCTTTGCTTCCAAACTTTCAAGAACTACTTTTATTACTTCCCGTGTAATAGAAGGGAATTCTTGTTTTCATAAACTAAACTTGAAAACACGCTTTGTGAGATTGGCGTGGAAAGATTAGTTTCTCAAAGATCAAAGTTATAGAAACTCCTCATTTTTATTTTATTTTCTTTTTTAAAGCTCAAAATAGATAACAGGATAACTGCATCTATAGCCCAAGGCCCCCAACAGGGAAAATAGCCAAGTGAGGAAAGGAAGTAAGCAAAAACAACAAGAGAAGTTTAAGAACAATGAGAACACCAAAACAAATCATTCATATATAAACTATAAAAACTTGAAAACACCTTAATGCTACAATCTCCTAAATAAATCTCGGTCAAGAGAACAAAAAAACTATAACAACAAATAAAGAGAAGAAAAGATCATTAAAGATTTACAATTAGTTTCCCAAAGAAAATGAATAGTAAAAGCACTAACATGATAATGAAAAAGAGAAAAAAAGCTTAATACCAAAAATATATGTGATCATGAATATGGATTTAGTAAAGTACTGAGCGATTCGACCTTACCGGAGTCAAATTCATCCAAGCGTGATTTGTAGTTCCTCGTAGTTACCTGCCACATCTGGTGTCAATTAATTCGTGTGGGCCTCCAACGCCTGATCTTTCACTTGAGAGAGAGAGAGAGAGAGAGAGAGAGAGAGAGATAGAGAGAGATTAAATAATAGTCATGAATTCCATTCCGGAGATAAAAGAGGAACCAGAAAAAAAAAGCGAGCAATTAGTGACACAACAAAAATAATTTTTTGAAAAGAAGGAATAAAAAGAGATTGCCAGAGTTCAGTCACCTAAAATGTTATATGCTGTCCTCTCTGAGTTTTATTTGTGTGCCGGTGAAGTGAACACTTGTGCGTCCCTAAAAATATCCTGATTTAACGCGGATAACAAAAAGGCTATCGAGTGAAATATAGCTACAAGTTTTCGTGAATAGTCGGTGATTAGTTTGAGGGCAGAAAAGTGGGATAAAACGTCGGCATAGGATAGTTATCTTGTGAATTAATAAAAATCCGATCAAGATGGCATTGTATAACACAGGCAACTCGTAGATAGACATCGCTGGAGTCAGCAAAAGCAAATTCCATGAGAGGGCGAAACAGGAGCTCGACCGATTGACAACAGATGTCACTAGCAACTCCAACCAGTGTGACGGAAAAATATTCGCAGACATATTTAAACAATATGATCCAATAGACTGGAACAAATCTGTGGAAAACATCAGTAAAATAATTGAAGAAATTCCAAAGAAGATCCAAGTGATAAAGAGACTTATAAAGAAAGTCTACATCAATCAACACATTCCATCAAAGAACAATAACAAGTCCAATATGGTAAATATGCTGATTGATGCATTGGGAAAAAGAATGCCAAAATGGTGTAATACATGTAAGATATGGTATTCCATTAATAATCCTCAACAACTGATTAGAAAATGTAATGCCTGTCATGTTCCAACACACCCCACATGTGCTGAAATACAGCAAAAAATAAAAAAATAGAGACACAAAGGTATTCTGCTCAACATGCTTAGTCTGGATAGAAAATATAATTAAGTCGAGACTAAAGCTGCAAATAGTTGAAGAAGAAGAAGAAGAAGAGGAAGAAGAAGAAGAAGAAGAAGAAGAAGAAGAAGAGAAAAATGAACAGGATATGTGTAAGGATGCAGAGGAAATCATTGATATATCTTATGATGCCATCCAACAACATACTTATGAAGAAATAAATTATCAGATGGAAACAAATAATAGACCCAAGAGACTCTACCCGGACCTACATACTTTTAGGGAAGAGCAAGAACAAGACAAAAAAGAAAAGAAAGATATAGTCTGTAATAGGCTGAAAAGAGGGAATTGCAAATTTGGCAAAAGATGCTACTACAAGCATCCAAAGATATGCCATAATTATGAAATATATGGTAAATGTGCGTATTTAGACGGATATGGAGACGAATGCAGAGATCTCCATCCAACCAAAAATATGCAAAACCCTAAAAGAAGAAAAAGGATGCAGTTTCAACAAAAAATGTCAATATATGCATCCTGCAACTATGAATGAGAGTAAGAAAACTCAGCAAACTGAAAAGAAAAACAAAAATGAAACAAAAAAAGAAACAAAAAAGCAGGCCGCGTATATACCGCACTATGCACCAAAAAAGGCCTTTCAACCCAAATCTCCACAAATAGAGCCCAACTACAAAGAATGCATCTATAATGCCAGGGGTTGGTGCAGATATGGGGATAATTGCAGGTTTACGCACAAAAATAAGTATGAAGGCGAAAAAACAAATATTATGGAAAAGTTGGATTTTTTAATGGCAGAATTCCGAGAAATTAAGAAAAGAACATCATATCAGAACAGGAAGGAAGCATGGGAGAATCCATATCATTATCAATATTAAATAATGGGAATGAAACACAAACCATAAAACACAAACCATAATAGGGATGAATGCACAGGGTTTAGTCACGAGTAACTCTAAAAGGAAAATAGAGTTCCTAGAAGAACTAACCCAAATTGAAAAAATAGATATATTAAATATAAGTGAAACATGGTATTCCCAAGAGACTGGCAGTGATGACCAGATAAAGGGTTTCCAAACTTATAGATCAGACAGAAAAAATAGGAATCAAGGGGGAACCGCAATATATGGAAGAGACATAAATCAAGGAAAAGTCTGTGAAAAATACAGCAACACAGAATGTGAATTGATTGCGGTAGAATTTGAATTTGAAAAACTAGTGAATATTGTAGTTTACAGACCGCCAAATACTAAGGAGTTTGACAAAATAATAGAAAAAATAGATGATATATGTAGAAACCATAAAGACTGGAATATACTCCTATCCGGAGATTTTAACTTTCCTTTCGTGGATTGGAAAGAACGGATAGAAGAAAGTGGTTGTATGTATACATATAAAAAAGAGAGTAATAGTAGCGCAGAAGATAAGAGGCAATTTGAAAAGCTTCAAGATATGCTATTAGAACATAATATGCAACAAATAAACCACATTCCAACAAGAAAGGAAAATGTCCTAGATCTAGTATTTGTGAATGAGGTGAATTATGTTAAAGAAATAATAGTGTATAACACGGGAATTTCAGACCACAATGTCATAGAATTGATAGTTCATTCCAAAGCAAGTGATCACAGAATTAATAAAAGCACAAAACTTTGGGAAGGATATGGAAAATATAATTTTTACAGTAAGAATATAAAATGGTCAGAAATAAATGAAGAACTGAATAAAGAATGGAAAAATGTATTTGTAAGTGATAATATACAGGTAAATACGGACATACTGTACAAAATACTGGAGAAAATTGTTGAAAATTATGTACCGAAAAAAAAACAATAAACAAAAGACGTGCATAACAAGAGACAGAAGGATCTTATTTCAGAAAATTAGAAAGTGGAAGAAAAATCTTGCAAAAGAAAAAAATGTGTGGAAAATGAGGGAAATAAAATGTAAGATAGAAAATGCAGAACAAAAGATTATACAGTCGAAAGAAAATGAAAAAAGGGACTTAGAAGAAAGGACACTTCAAAATATAAAAAGAAACCCCAAAGTACTTTACTCCTATGCAAAAAAGATGAATAAAGGGAGAATAGAAATAGGCCCTCTAAGAATTGAAGGACGGCTAACGAATGAAAAAAAAGAAATATGCAACATATTAGCAGAAAAATATAAGAGTGAGTTCACGCCAAGAATTGCGAATGAGAATAATGAAACAGAAATGAGAGAAGAAAATGTTGAATATCTAACGGATATAGGTATTAATGAAGCAGATATTGTCAAGGCTATAAACGAAATTAAAAATGGATCGGCAGCCGGACCAGGTGGAGTTCCAGCGATTTTGTTAAAAAAAAACTGCAAACACTATCGCGAAGCCGCTTGCAATACTGCTAAGACAGAGTGTAGATATGAGCGAGATATATGTTAAACATAAATTAGCCTATATAACCCCTATCTTCAAAAGTGGATCAAGACTAGAGGCAAGCAATTATAGACCTCTTAGTCTAACATCACATATTATGAAAGTGTATGAGAGGGTAATGAAAAAGAAAATAATGAACCATTTGGTCAAAAATAATTTGTTTAATATGGGTCAACACGGTTTCGTGCCTGGAAAAAGTACACAGACCCAACTGATAGCACACTATGAAAACATATACAAAAATATGATAAATGAAAAAGACACAGATGTGGTCTATCTAGATTTTGCAAAAGCCTTTGACAAGGTAGACCATAACATATTGGAGAAAAAAATGAGAAAGCATAATATTGTGGGAAAGATAGGAAAATGGGTAAAAGAATTCCTGCAAAACAGAAAACAGATAGTGGTTGCAAATGACGAGAAATCAGATGAAGCCCAGGTAATATCGGGTGTGCCACAAGGTACGGTACTAGCTGCACTGCTGTTTGTTATTATGATCTCAGACATAGACTGTGATGTTAAAAACTCCGTAGTGAGAAGTTTCGCCGATGACACAAGAATAAGTAGAGAAATTACTTGTGATGAAGATAGGAACTCACTACAAAGAGATCTAAACAAAATATATGAATGGGCGGAGATAAATAGGATGGTATTTAACTCCGATAAATTCGAATCAATAAATTATGGAAACAGAGAAGGAATGGTGTATGCATACAAGGGACCTAATAATGAGACAATCACAAACAAGGAAGCAATTAAAGACCTTGGTGTAATGTTAAATAGGAATATGTTATGCAACGACCAAATAGCAACACTGTTGGCTAAATGTAAAGCAAAAATGGGAATGTTATTCAGACACTTTAAAACAAGAAAAGCTGAACACATGATTATGCTTTACAAAACTTATGTACGTAGTACACTCGAGTACTGCAATGTGATATGGTACCCCCACTACCAAAAGGATATTGCGCAAATAGAGAGTGTACAAAGGTCCTATACTGCTAGAATAGAAGAAGTTAAGGACCTTGACTACTGGGAAAGACTGCAATTTTTAAAACTATACAGTCTAGAAAGGAGAAGAGAACGCTACATGATAATACAAGCATGGAAGCAAATAGAAGGAATTACTGAAAACATCATGGAGCTTAAAATATCAGAAAGAGCAAGCCGAGGTAGATTAATAGTGCCAAAAAATATTCCAGGTAAACTGAGAAAGGCACACAGGACATTAATCCACTACGCACCAGCATCGATAATGCAGCGACTATTTAATGTGCTGCCAGCTCATCTAAGAAACATATCAGGAGTGAGCGTAGATGTGTTTAAGAATAAGCTCGATA
>NC_090740.1:44338759-44343759 GCF_036898095.1 Palaemon carinicauda
TGACACTATTTACCGTGCCTTTGAGAGTAAAGATTCAATATCCAGTATAAGGAGCTTAATATTCTTAAACGGTTTTATATAATTTTCTTAATTGCTTTAATAAATTTCTTAGCGTTACTAATAGGTTTGGAGTAGCCCATAGATATATGATATATACATTGATTTCTCTAGATGTATGGTAAAGATAGTGATTCTTTAAAGGTTTCCTTTAATTCTGTCTTTCACTTATGCCTATTATTCTTATGGATTCAAGGTTTTTGGGTGCAATGGCGCTACTGGTGTCTAGTATTAGGTGTGCAAATGTGACAGTATCATTCAATAGATTTTAGGGTTGATCTATAAGTGTCATCAAGGGAAAGATACCGCACACATTAAATAATTGTCTCCAGTGTTTTTTTCAAGGCAAAGGAAATACCAAAGGTCAAGACTACTTACACATTCGAGTTCGTACCTTAGAAAAAAGAGAGAGAGAGAGAGAGAGAGAGAGAGAGAGAGAGAGAGAGAGAGAGAGAGAGAGAGAGAGAGAGAGAGAGAGAGAGAGAGAGAATTCGTATCTTAGAAAAGAGAGAGAGAGAGACACTCTACCATAGATTGATTATGATGGCAATTCATTAGGTTTAATTATGACAACGAGTTTATTGGTTGTTTTAACTCTTAATAAAGACTGGAGTATTAAACCCTATTTTCAAATGGAAATTTTGCTTCTTCTCGACTTTTGTGATTATTGAAACTAATTTATTGGAGGTTGAGTTGAAGTTTTATTCAGCATCAGCCAATTAAAAAAAAAATCTTTGGTAATGAATTGGCAATACCTCAAAGGTACTTGGGAATTAATTAACTTTTATGAAAGAGAAGAAAAAACAAACAATACATTGAGACGTTTCAAGGTGGAAATAAAATGACAATATGATGTCTGTATTTCAAATCACGAAGAAAATCTTATTACCAATTTATGATCCTTAAAGCTCAACAATTATCCTGAGAAGAAAAAAAAAAGAGAGATGTAGATGGAACTCGTTAGAAATTGTCAATATAATGATTACAGTTCTGTAGCTGTTGAGAGTAAGTTCGACTCCAGTAGAAAATTTTCTTATATATATATATATATATATATATATATATATATATATATATATATATATATATATATATATATATATATATACATACATACATACATATATATATATATATATATATATATATATATATATATATATATATATATATATATATATATATATATATATATATAACACATAGATTGAATCAATATAAAGAACTAGTGAATATGAAATGTAATCATAATGTGTGACTTTTCCTTATTTAGATGAATACGTAAAAATACTGAAGATGAAATTTCAATGATGGCAAAAATGGCAAAAGGGGAGAAATGAAGAGAGTAAATGAATAAATGGGGCAGACGGTGATGTGATGAAATCAAATTCTTCTGCGATAGGAATCATTAGAGCGGAGATTGAAGACCGTCATTGGCAAAAGAAATACTGATCTGCATTGCAAATTGCGAAAACGGGACAGGGTGAGAGTCTCATTAATATCTGCAGTTTTGTATTCTGAAGCAGATTAAAGTGGCATATAATAAGGGGAAATGCAGGATAGGTATTTAGTATCAGAACTTAAAATATACCACTCTGGAATTTGTCAAAAAAAAAAAATGCTTAATTTTATTTTCACTTTATTGCTCTATGATATACCCGTAGTAGAACCTGGAATTTACTTCAATTCAAAATGCAATATCAGACTTATTAATTATTTGTAACAACAGAAAAATGATGAAAGAACGAGACTATAAAAAAAACGAGAAGAATAACCTGTCATTTTTATAATTCACAATTGGATGAAAGTGTGAAACGAGCTCTTGTCTTAAAATAATATACCCACTTCATTTATTATTTTACGGACAATTATGACGCTAAAGTCATCGTAAATCACCAATTATTTTCCACATTAACATTTAAACCAAGTCAGTATCTTGAAATGAAAATGGCTACTCCAACAGGCAGATCAATAGGGAGGGCACACATGCTATGGACAGCTGGTATCAGGCTGAGCCCAGCAGTAACAGCATGCTTTCTAGTATCAACTTATACTACAAAGGAATCATGAACTGCTAGGATCAACCGGATTAGAAGGTCATTAGGGACATCATCAAAAAACTATGTCATCCCTGCTTAAAAGGATTCCAGCATCAACATCAACATCAACCTCATCATTTACTACCAGACCAGATCCCTCATTAAAAAAAAAAACAACACGGCCCCTCCAGTGCAGGACTTTCTAAAGAGGTCCAACATTGTTTATTCTTACCAGGGCTCAATTGGTGGATGTCCCGGCCGTTACATTGGAATGAAAACGATGAGACTCTCCAATCGATTGTCCTACACGTCCAACAGGGAGCCATGAATACCCACCAGGTCCTCACACACAACAAGAACGTAGTTCAAGAGGACGTCATAAGGTATACAAAAGATCATTGGCAGTACCCCAGATGGCAGGCCCTGCTTATCCAACAAGAAAGACCTATTCTGAATATGACCAACGATTTGTACCTCCTACCCTCCTGTCGAAGGAACACCTCCAATCAACCTCCAAACAACTGCGATAACAAGATTATGAACAGCCGGGAAGCTTGCCTGCAACTGAGACTCTCCTGGTGAGCACCTCAGCCAATCAGCATGCAGCTCTGAACTCCACAGCCCCAGACTCTGAACAGCAGAACAGCTTGCCTAACTCAGAATCCCGCTCAGGTAGTGTGTTAGCCAATCAAAGTGCCACAATGGGAGCCATGGCTGGGCCTACTCAAACCCTAACTCCACCCAATTCGACATTTGTGAGCTGAATAGCAGCCTGACTGCAACGGAGCCTCTCCGTCCATGAAGACTAATCACCGATCTGCGGCTGAAGTAATGAGCCAACCAGTCCCTACATAAGGAGTCTGCTCACAACACCTTAGCTTAGCTAGACTTTGCCTAACAATGAAAGGTGAGACCTATCGCCCTCTAGTAATGCGTAGCAGTCATACTTCATTGTACCAATCTCGTCTAGTTTACTTTTAGTAAAATCATGATTTTTTATTTGTATTGCTCTCCCCTACTAATTGCAAACATCGTATAGTTATTGACAAAATGCATTGCAGATGAAAGAAGAAAAATATGTGCAATGGAAATGCTCGACTACAAGATCAACGCTACTGAAGCAGGGATCATCTTTAATGAAACTTGCCTAAATGAAGGTCTGCTCCCAGAGAGAAGATGAAGAAGATAGATTATAATAACGGTAACAACATTAACAGTAATGATAATAACAATAAAAATATGGTAAACGAAAAAGTGAGTTGTGATAATAAAGGTTTTATCTCTAAAGGCTTACTAGTTTTGCTGGAGTAACAAGTAGCTTTAATGTTAGGCAATGCAAACTGACCCACACATTCTAATGATTTATAATTTTATCATTTCCTCAACAAAATTGAGTCCTCCACTTATGCGACTCATATTTGCCAACTCTTCCGCTGATCTCACCTATGTATTATTGAAAATCTTTAGATATTGTTCCCTTTGAGATACATAATTCCATGTGCAAAAAAATCCCCTTTGCCACTGGTGAGGTTCTTGTTTAACGAGTTGATGATAAAGGAGACAGCAGAGAATCACTGATGAAATGATAAAGCAAATGGCATTGAGGAACGAGGGGTTCTTGAAAGACCTTCCGTAAATGAGATTGGTTGAAAATACATTGAGAGTTCAGACTCCAATATGCAGAGAAAATATGAAAGTCTATAGATATAATCAACATGAATCGGGTTCCTTTATAGTCTTTAGTGAAAACCAAACGATCAAATTAAATCTGATTGAGAAAAATTGTAGGAAGTATAGCGAGGAAGGTATCAGGTTTACGAAAATTATTGCTTCGATTTTGGAAATGTTCACCCTAACATATGAGGAATATTATAAATATTATGATAAAAACACCTAGGAATGGTCAGTGAATATTTGAAAATATAAGATTATATCAATAATAACAGAAATTCTTTAGTATTATATATGTGATTATATATGATTATATATGATTCCAATATGCAGTGCCATTAATAATTTTATATTCTATATAGCAATAACCACTTAATTACTTACTTTACTTTAAGAGCTGTTTTCCTGATCCTATCATACATGAAAACCCCGCACCCTACAGGACCTACAAGATCTGTTTGTCGTATGCATTCTTAGCTGTTTAGAGGATCACACAGTGTAACACCCGTTAATCTTCAAGTCAAATTATTCAAGAACATAGAAAGTAAAAGTCATTTAGCCAGGTCGCAACGTTTTCCACGTATCAATTCTCGAATATGGATTATATTTTACTAGCGTATTGAATATTTAAGACGTTTGTAGTATATATGATATATTTTCCTCTGGCCTACACAATCCATGCCCAAAGCTTTGCAATATCATATATTCACTTTACGAATATTATTTTTTTTTTTTTCGAGGTGAGGATGGCAGGTTCATCCTTGCCAAGAATCTTGGACATGACGTGTCTTACCATGCTAGCGGTATTTTTAACTTTACTTCAGAAGCAGGTCTTCCGAAAGCTATTTAACTTTTAAAATGACATCTTTGCTTTCAAGGTTTTAATTGAATATTCTTTTATTCTTTATTTATAATGAATTATATCGGAGCCAATGACCATAGATGTCAGGATGCCAGAAAACCTCAAATAAATAAATCAACTTAGAGTTATCTATATTTTACTACTTAGAAGTTACATTCCTTGGTGTTATGATTTATAGCACATTTCCTACACGATATTATTAGTAGTGAACTTATAGTCTTTTTCCTTTGACAATGGAAGCAAGTAATCTTGTTGTTCTTATCACGAATGCAATTCATGATCCATCGCAGTATAACTGGTCTTACATGGTCTTCCACTGTCTTGGGTTAGAGTTCTCTTACATGAGGGTACACTCGAGTACACCTTTCTAT
>NC_090740.1:44348759-44368759 GCF_036898095.1 Palaemon carinicauda
ATATAAGTTGGCACTAGATTCTTGTAACAGTATATATATGGATATCTTTCGACCTCAAACTTTAGCTTTGACCTTTAAGTCTTGAAGCTGTTATGTGAGAATAATTTTTTGGTCAATTTATTTCAAGAAAATAAAACAACTGAAGTCACCTGTATTATTTCTTTTGTAAAAACATAAATGTTTCAAAAATAAACTTTCAGCTTTTCTTAGGAACATGAACTGGGCGATGTCCATCCGTGAAGAAAGTATTTCATCTCCTGCATTATTGCACTTTCTTTTGTTTGTTAATATGGAAATCATTTTTCTTAAGAAAACTGGATTATTAAGTTGAATATCAAAATATGTTTCTGAACTGGTAAATAGGTTAATATTCTCAATATTATTATTCTGAAAAAGCAAGATATTTATTTTAATTTGAGATGAAGAAAGAGAATTGAAATAATTCTTGCTTTTTAACAGTAATTGATCAATCAATACATGGCTGGACAACCTAAATCTCTCTTTTGGATTATATATAATTCTATCTCTTTATATATTATTCGGTTACTTGGACTAACCTTCCTTTTAATAGATTATTATTATTATTATTATTATTATTATTATTATTATTATTATTATTATTATTATTATTATTGTTGTTGTTGTTGTTGTTGTTACTTGCTAAGCTACAACCCTAGTTGGAAAAGTAGGATGCTATAAGCC
This sequence comes from Palaemon carinicauda, assembly GCF_036898095.1. Lineage (NCBI taxonomy): Eukaryota > Metazoa > Arthropoda > Malacostraca > Decapoda > Palaemonidae > Palaemon > Palaemon carinicauda. The sequence goes on from NC_090740.1 coordinate 44,349,462, forward strand.
CAGGGGCCCCAACAGGGAAAATAGCCCAGTAAGGAAAGGAAACAAGGAAAAATAAAATATTCTAAGAACAGTAAAATTCAAATAAATATAAACTATATAAACTATAAAATCTTTAATAAAACAAGAGGAAGAGAAATTAGATAGAATAGTGTGCCCCAGTGTACCCTCAAGCAAGAGAACTCTAACTCAAGACAGTGGAAGACCATAGCACAGAGGTTATGGCACTACCCAAAACTAGAGAATAGTAGTTTGATTTTGGAGTGTCGTCCTAGAAGAGCTGCTTAGATCTAATGTTTTTTTTTTTATTTTCTTGGACATTACTTGGACTTCGGTTATGAAGAAAATCTCCATCAGACAGATTTCCATCTATATCTTTCGGTATTGAAATTACCTTCCATTATCTATTTCCAAATACTGCTGTCCCCACTCTCTGATTGGTCAAAAACAGATACATTATAAGATACATTACCTGTTGTATCATCATGACTTTTTCTAGGCAAGCCATGACCTTGATACCTTATATTTTCTTCTGACCGAAGACAACTGTTCATAATACAGAGCATCAAAACCATTTTTATTTCCTCTGGTTACATCCATAAGCAAGTAATTAACATCATTTTCATTACAGGCATTATACTATTGAGGCAAGCAATTTTATTGCAAAATTAATCAACCTTCTATCCTTTCAACTATGATAATAATAAATAGCCATTTTATATGCCATTACTCACTATCATTCGCATTATTAACTGTTTCATTAAACACTCTAGAATTTAAAAGCATTCAAAGATAAGGAAGAGACTTGAGTTTGGGATTTCCCCCAGTGAGGTTTTTGATTTAGAAAAACCTTTTAGAAAATACTTTTACCTTAATTTTATTGGGAATTTCCCTTTTCTCCGGTGTAATATAGGGAAACTTCCTGCTTATGTCAAGAAATAATATTCTGAGGTAATCCTTTTGATGTATAAGCTCTTCCTGTGTATCTTGGAGCTGTTTCTAAGTAGATTTTCTACTTTGGTGGTTTTTCCAATTTCCTTTTTTAGATTGATATAGAAAGTTTATTTCTATGACTTTATCTTATTACCATTTTTTTTTCTTGAGTGAAAAACGAAACTAATCGGATTTTCCTGTATTTCCTGTTTCTTTTTATATAAGAAGAAAATATATCTTTAATTTGAGAAGATATTCTAATATTACTAAAACAATGAAAGGAATATTCTATTGCAATAAATAGATTATCTAAAGGTTTCGTGTTCTCTTAACAACTAAGAAAAATAATGAATAAATATCGATCACCTTTTTTTACTAATGGAAAAAGATAAAGAAAAAAACAAAAAATTTAAATTAGAAAACAGAACAAAAGCCTAAAATCCATTATGGTAATAATCAAATCCAGTCATAAGTAATGGAAGATTTTTACAGAATTAATACAGACACAAGAATGAACTAATCACCCACCAGGTATATATTGCTTTCTTCAAGGCACCAATATTTCTTAAAATGCTTCAAGTTATCAACAAGGCTTGAAAAATAACAATATCACGAGCATTATTGACTCTTCTTGAAAACACACAAACACACACACTGCTCGTTTAAGAGTATGATAAAAATTCAGATGTATTAATCATTCATGATGGTATTATGACTTTCTGCAGGTCACCAATATTACTTCTTCTTAAACACAAACACACACACACACACACACACACACACACGCGCGCAATACTTATATTGAAGCTTGTTCCAAAACCCGATAAGGTTAAAGTGCAACCCTTTATTATCATCACATTGCTTTTTAAAGATTGTGGTTAATTCAACGCCTTTCTTGGAACTCTTTCGATCTTTACACCTTTTTATACAAAACTTTCTTTCTCATTTATCAATGTCTCTCGTTACCTCATTTAACTTTGTTCTTCTCTTTCCCCTCGTCCCTATTCTTGTTACTTTCCTTCAAATGTCTTTATTTCGCTTACATTTCATTTTCAAACACATTTTTTTTCTCTCGTCTCTTTATCGAATTTTCCTCCTCCTACCTGTACTTTTTGTTTTCTCCCCTTCTTCAATTTTTTTTTTTTTTTTTTTTACTTTTTCACTTGCTCCTATTCACTGTGCTTTTCTTGATTCATCCCTACACTTCTTTCTTTATTCTCTTTTATCCTCCTACAGTTTTGTGGTTAGTTATTCTCTGAAAAAATACGATGACTGAGACGATTGTCTTTTGTCTTCACGAAGTTAAAGATGAAATCAAAACACAGCATTTACAAATTCTTAGCTTATCCACCAATCTTCGGTCATCTGAATGATGAAATTATTATTATTATTATTATTATTTTTATTATTATTATTATTATTATTATTATTATTATTATTATTATTATTATTATTATTATTATTATTATTATTATTATTATTATTATTATTATTATAACTTATTTAACTCCTATCATATACAGTATACCGTTGCACTTAGTCTCTTTTTGAAATACAAACAGGAGAGTAGGGGTAACCAATCATAGCAAATATATTCATATGATTGTTGAATTTTCTCCGTATACAGACTTCTTCACTTATAATTAAAGCCTTCTGTAGTTCTTGTGCTACTATCGGGCGAGGGGGGGGGGGGGGGGGAATTTTAAAGGATGGCTCTGAAAATGAAAATGGAAACTCTCTCCAAGCAGATCAGATTGTCTACGGCTGATCTGGGACTCCGAAGCGATAACGAGACGCTGCAATCGACGATGCTAAGGAACGTTGCATACAGTCTAGGTATAGTTAGCCATCCCTTACCTAAAGGTATGGCACCTATCAGCAGTTCACATACAACCAATCCGCAATGTGACAGTGGATGCTCTACTCAGGCTCAGGCCGATAGAGTTAGAATGGTCCACGGACGCAGACCTATTCTCTCCCAGATGGGAACAAGTCCCCAAACTGCAATCTGACCTCTTCATTACGAGCGCAGTCAAGGAACTACCTTGATATGTAGCCCTATACGAGGATCCTCTAATTTAAATGATAGACATCATGTCTCTGAAATGGAAGGGATAGACTTAGGATTTCCAGTTCATCCCGTCCAATCACCTGCAGAGAGTCCTCAACATGCTGAGATCCTTCCAGGTGGGAGTAGCTCTGTTGGCTCCTAGGTAGCCCAAGAACAATCTATCCTCCTTGAGGAAGGAACAGAGGCTGAGACTGTCCTTTATCCTGAACCCCGGGACAACTCCAGAAGGTTCAGAGATTAATTGCCTTCGATTTATTACAGAGAACCGAAACCCTTCATTGCATGGTTTTCTTGCCCTAGCGGTTAAGAAAAGATTTGGGATCTCAAAAGGCAATATAGAATTCTTAGAAGAATACAAGTCTAAGTCAACTAGAAGACAATATGAGTCATCATGGAAAAAGTGAGTTGCTTTCTTAAAAGCAAAAGGACCGAGAGAGATTTCAATGAACTTCTGCATGTTCTCCTTTATCCATCTTCATAACCAGGGTTTGGCGGCCAACACAGTAACTACGTGCAAGTCAGCCTTGACTAGACCTCTGCTATATGCCTTTCAAGTAGAATTGGCGAATGAGATCTTTAATAAGATCCCGAAGGCATGTGCGAGGCTTATGCCTGCTGCACCACCAAAGTCCATCTCTTGGTCTTTGGACAAGGTCCTACATTATGCCTCATCCTTGAACAATGAAGATTGTTCGCTTAAGGATCTAACCCAAAGGGTTATTTTTCTGTTCGCTATAGCTTCCGGGGCTAGAGTTAGTGAAATAGTGGCCCTTTCTAGGGATGAGGGCCACATTCAGTTCTCAGAAACAGGAGAACTGAATCTCTTCCCTGATCCGTCCTTTCTCGCTAAGAATGAGCTACCCACTAAAAGGTGGGGTCCCTGGAGAATCTGCCCTCTGAAGGAAGATGTCTCTCCATGTCCGGTAGAGTGTCTAAAGGTCTATCTTCGTACTACTTCAGACTTCAGGGGAGGACAGCTCTTTAAAGGAGAAATCTCTGGATCAAACTTATCCCTAAAACAACTGAGGGCGAAGCTCGCCTACTTTATTAGTAGAGCGGATCCTGACAGTACTCCCGCAGGTCATGATCCGAGAAAGATTGCTTCATCACTGAACTTCTTTTAGTATATGGACTTTGAGCGTCTTCGTTCATACACTGGATGGAAATCATCCAGAGTGTTTTACAAACACTATGCGAAACAGGTACATGAACTGAAACACTATGTAGTGGCGGCAGGTAGTGTATTAAAACTTGCCCCCTAATTACTGTTATAAACAGTCAATGGTTTGGGACTTCAAATGTCCTCGCACATATACTGAGTAAGAATCATCCAGAGTGTTCTACAAACACCATGCTAAGCAAGTCCATGATCTGAAGCAGTATGTGGTGACGTCGGGTAGAGTACTTAACCAGCCGTCTAATTCTACGATGAACAGCTAATTGACTGGGAATGTCAATTAAAGGGAGAAGGGGTCATCCCTCTTAGAGTGTGACCTCCTTTGATTAAGTGTTACCATAGTGACACTAGCTCTGTTCAAAATCCCAGGTGTGGAATTATACAGATAGCACTAGTGCCGGTGTATGTAGTACCCAATGCCGATAAAAGTAACCAGTACAGGAATTATGAAGAGAATTTGTTTTATAATTTTCTTCAATCTGAGAGTGGCACTTATCATTTCTTGCTTTCCAAGAAAGGAAGATAATCTCTGTACAGGTTACATGTATAGTTCCGTTATCATGCTACATTCGTTTTACTTACTAATAAACGTCCTAACTCGCCCGACAATTGCATGATTAAAAGTCCAGAGTATGTACTTTTATATATTTGTATGCTCACAAACAATGGATTTAAGAAACACTGTTAAGTATTTGGTAATTTTCACAAACTACGAGACGGTTTGTTCATCTGGGGTATTCTTATGTTTGTCCATACAATATATACTTACCTTGAGACCCCCTTTTTCTACTGTCTAGAATGACTCTTCCCTGTAGGGGGCAGGAAGCACTAACATCGGAGATGATTAGTGATAATGACGGATAACGGTAACGTCATTTGTCTCGATTGATCCAAATCATAATAGAAAGGTTGTCCCAAGGGTAAGGCAGTGATGAAAATCCACAGATACATTTATGCTCTGGTATACTTCCATCAGGACGACATGGCTTCAGCCCAAAAAACGGATTTTGAGCGAAGCGAAAAATCTAATTTGGGGTGAGATCGCCATGTCGTCCTGATGGACCCACCCTTCTTTCTTAAAAGAAAAGATCTTCACAGTTCCCTCCCTGACGTACTGTATCTGTAGCACCACGCTCAATGCTACAAGGAATGTCCGCCATCTTGGGAATGGCGCTGGTGTGGTGGTCAATAGTAGTACGGGAATGGGGGTAACCTTGTTACGGCCCCCTTCTATCCTTTTGCCACGTCCCCCTCAAAGCGTAAACGCTATTCGGGGTGCAGATTGCTATGTGGCGTGTCAAGAATGCGTCCTCTGATATTATGCGATATCCTTGAGAAAATTTTAAGGATATTCGCTCCAGGAGTTAGCATTCTGGAACCTGAAGGTTAATTCTCTGGGAATATAACTGTAGTATATAATATATCCTTTTGAAGCTACCTTAGGAACTTCCATGAGGACGACATGGCGATCTCACCCAAAAATAGATTTTTCGCTTCGCTCAAAATCTGTTATATATATATATATATATATATATATATATATATATATATATATATATATATATATATATATATATATATATATATATATATATACTGTATATATATTGAAAATGTATACAGAAGAAAATCTCACGTGTTTATAAAAATTAAATTCCCTTTCATATATTTTTTCTTATTAAATTCAGCTATTTTATAAAGTCAATAGTATTTCGTGGCAGAAATCCTATCTTAACTTGAGATATAATTTGAATCATATATTTTACGTCATATATTGTTAAATGTTACATCCTAGTATGATGAGTTATATAAAAGTAGTATTTCAATAAGGCTATGAACTGATTTCAATATCACAAAAACCCATGAGTTCTATTTTGCTCTTTTGTTGCAAGTTGAAAATATCTTTATAAAGAAATGAGTAAAAGTTCTTGATTATGCTTTACAACTTCAATTATTTTAATATGATTTTGCACCGGGATCGGAATATTTACTGAATATAAGCGATGTTGGGAAATACATTAATAAAAATTGATGGATATTTATTTACTCTCATTATCTTTTGGGAAATGACATTATTGAAGGTGGAGGAAGAATATCTGCCCCTGATATTAAAATTGCTGTTGAAGTATAACGGAAATGTTATCAGAGAAAACTGGAAAGTTAATGAAATTGTCTGGAATGAAAAGAACTGGAAAAATATCCAGACGTTATTTAAGCAAAAATACGAAATGTCAATATCGTAGGTACAAAAGGAAGCTGATGCATAAATGTTTTCCTGCAAACTGTTGAGTTTATATTTTGAAGGTATGATTGCAGGACGTGATATAGACTGCGCAGAAACTATGTTTTTCTTTTACAGTTGAAAGTTAATCAGAGTGGAGAGTTAAGACTTTTTGCACAGGGAATTTTGTGAATTAAAAAAAAACTGAATCATTGAAATAAACCAGGTTTATTCTAAAAATAAATCTCTAAAATACATAGGCATTCGATGGCAAATGAATAATATCAATTAGAAAGTTACGTGATATTTAAATAGAATAAAAAAAACTGAAACATTGAAATAAACTTGGTTTATTTAGAGAATCTCTTAAATATATTGGTATTCGATGTCAAATGAATGATATCAGTTATAAAGTTAAGTAAATTTTGCAAATTGAAATGCAGCAAATTAATAACAGTTTATGAAAAATAGTCAATCAATTTCTACCGATTAATTTCATTAATGGAATAAAATCGAAATCCTGCTGGATATAGATTTATGATTCGAATGTCAATGGGAATTATGTTGAATTGAAAGTATTTAATTGGTGTTCAAATGACATTTGCATGTAAAGACCCTTTTGTATTCGTCAAGGATGATTTCTATCAAATAATTAATCAGAATATTACCATTCAAGTATATCGAAACTGCTCTCTGAAATGGATTAATTTTGCAAGTCCAGGAATGTTTGGAAATAATTTATTTTCCCAAAAAGTTTTTTATAAAATCTTCCAATAAGCCTTTTTTATACTCTTCCCTCAGACATTTCATGATTAAAGTTTTTTTTTATATATATATTCCTGAATTTTGCATTTAGATTCTTCCCCTTCAATACCGCCGTATGAATATGTTGGGATCGTTGAGAAAATAGTGGAAGGGAAAAAGAGAAAAGCAAACTGTGCAAAATAACAGGACTAAACCGAATCAAGGCGAAAGGGAGTTTCCTGTCACACCTTTTATATGTCTCACTTTAAGGAAGAACAGACCATTTTTAGAAAACATTTTATAGAGCATAAAACATTTCTTGAGCTACGTATCGAAGATTCTTGGAATGAATCAAACTTCTTGCATCGTGTAGTGCTTAAACTAATTGGTGCTACTGATAAGTGATATCTTTGCATGTTATTTTCATTGATAAGTAATATCTTTTCATTGAATATTTATTCATTAATTTACAGAATGATAAAAAAGAAACAATGATATTTTTGATAAGCAGATGGAACATCTATTGATCAGCGGTAAAATAGATGATTTGTTAGGGATCTAGGGATCTCAAAAGAAAATTATTTGGATAATGATCAGCTACTGATAACGCTTCATAATGACAATGAAACTCAGCATTATGACTGATGGGTGACAAATGTTATTGATGGACTTTGATAAGAAAGCAATTCTAATGAAACCAATTGAAGAGTGTCAACTTGAATTAATACAAAAAAGGCAAAAAAAAATATATATATATAAGTTTGGTCTGTTTATCAATCTACAAACATATTTACAAAACATGCTAAGCAGCATAATCCACTAAGCTTTGAAAATAGATTCTCACATGAAAAAGTGGCTCTAAGTGTATGTATTATTTTTTTTTCTTTTAAATAACTTCTATTGACTAACGACGAAATTACTAACTTCAAAAATCAGTCGAAATATATAGTGTATATATATGATTTCATCTTCATAAAGTTTTAGATATTAATGAAAGCTACATATTACCATTCAGGAACATATACAAAATTTTTATAGATATTTGATTTTCGAAAGAATATTGATCATTGAGATTATTTTGCAAAAGACCCATTTCGTTTCCGGACAAATTTCAGAGGAAGATTTTGGTCCGAAGATTATTGTGTGAAAGAAAAGGGAATATAAAAACAAAAGGAAAAGCGTGGACAGATAAAATAATACTTGAGAGAATCAGTTGTCTGTAAAATAATACAAAAAAAAAGTAATCTCTCTCTCTCTCTCTCTCTCTCTCTCTCTCTCTCTCTCTCTCTCTCTCTCTCATTACCATTTTCTGAAATCCCTCCACGGAAGGGTGGAACTTTCCTGCCAGCGGAGCTATAGATCTTTGGTGTTATTCTGGTTTGTTGATATCAAGAACCAAGTTTCTACATTAGATAGAAAATCACATTTCACAAAGCATTCAGGTATAATGGAGAAAGCAGTCCATTCGGGAACAATAAATCTATAAGAGAAGAATAATCTGCAAAAGAGAAATAAACAGGAAAAACAAGGTAATGGAAAATAAAGCGAGCAAGATTACCAAACGATAAACTATTAACTAGACTCATACTAACAAGCTTAATGTTCTTGAACAATTGGACGATATTTTCGCTGTGAGAATTAAATTTCCAACTTCATGAACTAATTTTGGATCTGGCCGGTCGTCTTGCGGTCTTACAAGAGCCAAGTACAAACATAAAAATAGGCAAATTTTCCTATCGTTTCCAGAGGCCGTGTAATAGTGTTTTTCCCAAATATCTAACAAACCGGCTTATGAATTTCCATGAAACTACAGCAATGAATGTTTCAAACATTGGCCTAATTTTTGGTGGTACAATGAATTAACAGATGTGATTAATTAACCCGTTTACTCTTAGAAAAAAGAGGAACTTTTTCCCTTCCTTCAGAGCGTTTCAAAGAAGTGTTACTTAATCATGTAACTGTGACGCAGAGGTTCCCCTAACCCTCCTTCGGTGTTTACACCTATGGCTATCCTAGTACTCCCCCCCCCCCTTTCCTTCTTGCCTTCTTTCCTTCATTTCCATTGTTATTAGGCTACCGAGTAAATCCCTGTTGGGAAAGACTGTGTACTGCACATATAAAATGAGCCGGAAGAGCAATAAAATGTTTTATGGTGGTAGATAATGATTAGATGGTTAACACAAATTATCAAACATAATAGAAGAGGTTTAAAACAGGGGTGTGGAATCGCACTGAGAGATATTCTACTCGGACTTCTACAAATTTTTGATTTGTGACTTAAAAATAAAATAGAATAAAGAAATAACATAAAAACATTAGTAGAAATAAAAAACAATTTTTTTCCTTGAGAGTGATGATGAGTAGAATGTATAAGTGATAACATTATTTTGGAAAAGCAAAGCTAATGAATACTTTGATACGAGTATATCAGCTTGGCATGTAGACAATGTCAATGGATTCCTCAAAGTAAGGTTGATTGGTTCATTAATTAAAGTCTGGTATAATTCCAGTGACAAAGTCGCAATGATATTTGTCACATACCTTTTAAGTAACAAAAATAGGTACTGGTACTTATAACGTAAATAAATATATAAAACTATAGGTTGAAATATAACAAATCTTATGTATGTATGATCACACACACACATATATATATATATATATATATATATATATATATATATATATATATATATATATATATATATATATATATATATATATGTATATATATATATATATATGTATATATATATATATATTTATATATATATATATATATATATATATATACGGTATATATATACAGTATATATATATATATATATATATATATATATATATATATATATATATATATATATATATATATATATGTATATATATATATATATATGTATATATATATATATATATATATATATATATATATATATATATATATATATATATATATATATATATATATATATATATATGATTTCAAAATTTATCAAATGGCCGATGTCAATGCCCTTATATGAAACATCTTTTAGAAGGCTACCTTCTAAGGAATTCAAGCTACTCTCTCTGGTGAAATTGATATGATAAATTATATCAAACAATGCTCTCTGTCATTTTCTTCCTGGCAATTGATGTATCGAGTAACCTGTGTTGTATGGAAGAATGAGTCCTACGGCATAACCTAAAGAAAACTATATTTCTATTGCTTTACCAACACTCGCTTGAAGTGCGAAGTGTAGGGTTAGCATGGCTTCTTTCGTCTCCTGTCATAAGTCTCATTCTTGATCTTCAATGTAAGTGAGTGGGTGAGATATAAAACGTTGGTCTTGTGTTTAGGTAAAGTCTAAAGTCACGAATCACATAACCAGGTATGCTGAACTTTTACTGACAAAGAATTTCGTATTGCTTGGGGTAGGTCATATGACAATTATCTATGGAGTTAAACAGGCGTTTAACAATTCGGGGGATGGGAGGTACAGGGGAAGAAACGCTATAACAACGTCACTGAGGGACGTCATCACTTTTGCGAATGTGTGGGTGGCTAAGACTGGCTTTAGCCTCATTTTCTTAAGCAAAAAAGTTAATGAAACCTAATTGGCAATGCTTAGTATTTCCCAAAATTAGGCCATTGTATGAAGCGCTCCCTGCTTTGATATCATGGAAATCCATCAGTTATTTTAGGAGTTATTTAAAAAAAAAAAAAATACTATTACACGGCCTCTGGAAACGATAGTAGAATGCATTGATCTTTCCAGGAGTTGTAGTGGGAGTTGTAGTTGTAATTGAAGTGGTAGTGGGAGTTGAAGCTGGAGTGGGAATAGGAGTAAGAGTTTGAGTTTGAGTTGGGTGTTGGATTTGGAGTTAGGGTTGGGGTGAGAAATGTAGTTTGAGTTTGAGTGGGAGTGGGAGATTAAGTTGGATGGGGGAGTTGGAGTTGGAGTGTTAATGGGAGTTGAAGTTTGATTGGGAATTGGAGTAAGAGTTAGAGTTGTAGTTGGAGTTGGAGTTAGAGTTAGAGTTAGGGTGAGAGTTGGAGTTAGAGTTAGAGTTAGGGTGAGAGTTGGAGTTAGAGTTAGAGTTAGGGTGAGAGTTGGAGTTAGAGTTAGAGTTAGAGTGGAAGTGGGAGTGGGAGTTTGAATTGGAGTTGGAGTTAGAATTTGAATGGGAGTGGGAGTTTGAGTTGCAGCTGGAATGGGAATTTGAGTGGGAGTGGGAGTTTGATTTGTAGTTGGAGTGGGAATTGGAGTTGGAGTGGGAGTTTTTATGTATTGATCCTTCCTGGAGACGTGCCTGACATTTTCTTGCAAAGATTATGTAAAAGACATCGTTTATCTATGTAATGTGATCATATCCTTAAACTGACAACGCAAACTTTTTTTTTTAAATTTAATGACTAATGTAACTGATGTAAATTGTGTTAGAAACAATACCTTTTACATTCTTAACAATAATAATAATAATAATAATAATAATAATAATGATAATAATAATATTATTATTATTATTATTATTATTATTATTATTATTATCATTATTATTATTATTAGCCAAGCTAAAACCCTAGTTGGAAAAGCAAGATGCTATAAGTCCAGGGCCTCCAGCAGGGAAAAAATAGCTCAGTGAAGAAAGGAAATAAGGAAATAAATAAATGATGAAAACAAATTTTACCAACCATTTTTCCATCAGGATTTTATTTTACCCTTACTTATTTTTTCTTTGTATTCAAGATAATAGTAAAAACAGAATAAGGTGAAGCCAAGAGCAAAACAGTAAGCAAATTATCTATCTAAATAATACTAGGTTTTCTCGCGTGAATTTTTATCCTTTTGCCTTAGGGTAAAGAATGATGAATAATGCAATTCTAATTTTTTCGTGTGTTTCCCTGCCACTTTTTTTCTTTACAACCCAAACTCATTCATCTTTCGGCATTGCTGAGGAAGATTCCGAATACATAAAATCTGGATTATTTTGGTGATAAAAGTGATGCTTCATCTCAGCCTAATAATCTTCCTCATTGAAATATTTTATTTTTCCTTGTTTCATTTCCTCACTGGGCTATTTTCCCTGTTGGGGCTACTAGGCTTTATAGCACCCTGCTTTCCAACTAGAGTTGTAGATTAGCAAGTAATAATAATAATAATAATGATAATAATAATAATAATAATAATAATAATAATAATAATAATAAAGATCTCGTTATTCATTTCGAGTCAATTTCTAATATTTCCTATCGCACTCGTAATGAGTTATTCTTGGCTTGATTAAATACCTGTTTCTAAGGAGGGATTAGTCTGAATTCCCTGAATTCTTCCCTCAGGGGAAAATAATGAGGGAAACGTTTGAGGGGAGCAGGCACTATGTAAACATCTTTGGACAAAACAAGAAGAGGGGAAATCAATCAAGGGAAAATTAAATTCAAGATGAGAGTAGGAAATTATTCCATGCTTTTTCCTACTACAATAATGCCTTCTTGATTCTTGTATGTTTGTCTGCGTGTTTTTCTCTGTAAAGGTTTAGATATAACTGGGTTACGTAACATTCATACGCATACGCACATAGTCCTAGATGGATCCTCCCTAGAACTGATCGTAAAAAAGTACCTGGATTTTGAAATATGACAAATGCGTTCTATATGGTTTCTCCCTTTCTGTAGAGATTTGATGAAATAAGTACCTTGATTTAGAAATTGACAAATGCTTTTATGGACCCTCCCTTTCAGTAGAGTTTAATGGTTTAAAGGCCACTCATGAATGGCAGAGGCAAGGGACATTGACATTATCCTATCAAGCAGGATAATGCCCCAGAGACTGATCAGATATACATATGATCAGACCCAAGCCCCCTTTCCACCCAAGCTAGGACCAAGGAGTGTCAGGCAATGGCTTCTGATGACTCAGCAGATAGACCTATATGCTCACCGAAAGCACCCATCCTTAGCTCACTAGGATGGTGAGGTTACAGCGGGACTTGAACCCCAGTCTGGCGATCACCAGTCAGGGACATTACCACATTTTCTTTATCGTAAAAATACCTCAATTTAAAAAATTACACACCAGTTCAGAGATCTTTAATGGATCATCCATTTCTGTAGAAAGTCGATCATAAACAGTACCTTGATTTTAAAAAGTGACACATGCATTGTAGATAGATTCTCCCTTTTAGTAGAGAGTTCATCATAAATTAGTTTCATCTTTTTTTTTGTTTTCATTTTTGTTCTTTTTTTTTCGTATTGCTTCCCCGAAAAGATAATGCGATACAATACTGTAATAAAATGCCAGTAATTTGAACCTTATGGATAACTGGCTATCGTGACCATAAAGACACAGGAATTTTATTACTATACAAAAACAATAACTGAACAGTTAAGAAACGCTACATTGGAATGAATAATGTTGCAGTTCAAGGATATCCTTTCTTAAAGTTTTAATGCAGTGAGAAGGAGATAATGTGGGAATTTTTCAGAACGCTTCATCCATTTCAAAGATGAATGGATTTTTGCTGAATGAAAGAAAGAAAAGAAAAAAGAATGGCAGAATTATTATGTGAGAGACTTATATAAGAAATTATACTTCTTACCTGGCCTTGTGAATAGAATTATCACAATCAACTTAAATTAGATAAGATTTGATATCAATAGAATGATTATGAACTTGCTTTGTTTCGTTTTGGGGACATGCTGGTGATGACACAGTGACTATAAGTCAATTCTTTTTAGTGAGACAGATTTGCACCGACTCGCAGGGGTACCTATTTAGCTCGGAAAAGTTTCCTGCTACCTGATTGGTTAGAATTATCTTGTCTAACCAATCAGCGAGCAGGAAACTTTTCCGAGCCAAAAGGGCACCCCTACGAGTCGGGGCAAATCTGCCTCATTAAAGAAAATTGAGTATAGTACACCATATTCTATGTCCGTCCATAACAGCTATTGTAACTGGGATAGATAGTTGTAATATTTATCCAAGAAAAAATTGTTTCTGCAACTTCTATCATCAGAATTTCATGTATTATTATATATCCCATTATGTGTTTTATGAAGAACTTCATTCACCACAATCAATCTTATATCAATGTTTCTTTTGGAAACACTTATCAAACGAATAAAACTTTTTATTGTTTAGGTTTTGGTAATCTGAGCAATTACTCTCTCAAAACATTACAAAGTTTGTATTGGGGAATATTTTGGGATGGTTGAATCTAAAGATGCCTATTTTTCATTTTTCAACTTTTTTTTTTTCTAAATTGCGTCCATACTGAATAAATGTTCAATAATGCTCATTACATAATTAGGATCCAAAATTTTCATTCACATATATCTTTATTAGAATAAAAGGATAGTGAACAGAATGCTTACTTTTAACAATGCAGGAAAAAAATTTATATGGCTTCCAAGGTAGCTTTCAAAGGCCTATCCATTTGTATCATCTTTGAGTAATATTCATTACGGAACCTAAGAAAATGTACAACTTTTCACATATTTGGATACGTTATTTAGTTTGAGTAAATATTTACTGTAATACTTGAAAAAAAAATATATGAAAAGAGGTTTTTCACTATTTTTAGAGAACAAGAGGTAAGCCGACCTCAGTTGTGGGCTCAGTGCTGATATTTGAAAGCAAAATTTTATATTTTCCGACCGGTAACGGGCACTAAAGCCTAGAGGGGATTAGCATGTAAGCCAGGCGAGTAGCCAGCTCGGGCTTTATTTTTGTCGCCATTCTGAAATGTTGAAGGATACCTTAAAAAAAAAAAAAAAAAAAAAAAAAAAAAAAATTAATGAGTTAATAACTTTTATAAAAGCCTTAAATTACATCCAAAGAGAGTTTTTATCATATGTTTATTATTTCTATAAGTGTACATTAGAGAGTTAAGAAGCTTTTGGTTTAACTTTTGAATGATGAGGGATACCTTTCCAAAACAAATTTACTTAAGTAAATATCTTTTAGAAAAACCTTGATAAGTCATATGCGAAGAGTTTTTTTTTTCATGTCAATCATTTTTAAAAGTACCGGTAAAAGCTTAAGAAATAATATCAGTAAATATTTTCCAATGAAATCATTTCATTACAGTGTGCAGTTAGCTCCATTAATTCTTGTACGCTTTATTGTAAGCATAGGAGATATCTGGTTATTCCAGGATATTGCAGCAGTAATAAGATTAGAGTGTTCTTATATACAATACTATCCCTCAAATGATAATTTTTCATTAACCAATTACATTATATCATTAAGGGTGTTTTTTTCCGGTTTTTTTAGCTGCTATATTATTATGCTGCCAGAATGAACATGACAACAGTAAGGCTAAATGCCATATATAGGACCCATACTCCCACGTTTAAATATTGGTTGGTTGTCTGGAAAATGGAAACCATAAGAAAATGAACTATACACATCGTTGCAAATTACAAATAGATGATATTTTCTAATATAATTCAGAATTGAAATAAAGAAAAAACAAGTATGTCAAGCTGGAAATTTGATTACATATTATTCCAGTATTAATATGTTAAATTAAAACTTCAACGAGCTAATTTCCATATTAACTGTAGGATAATAAATTATATGATATGCCTGAATCCAGGAGATTGACAGATTTAAAAACATTATGCTAACAGATTTTAACCAAAAATTCTCACAAGACTTTCCTTAACCTACAGAAGCATATGTACAGTTTTAAAGCGTTCTCCGAAAACGGACTCCCTTGAATAAAAACCTCATGATTTCTGCCTCATTTTAGCAACAACGTTCAAGAAATTTCTAGCAGTTCGTAAATCATGCAACAGAAAGAAAATACTTTGCACTTTGCTTGGGCAGTTAATCTGACTTACCGTCCATCACCTTTACAGTCAGGCTTTCCAGAAGCGGTGGACTGGAATTAGGGAGAAAACGTTGCTGGATCTTGAGGTAATCTCGCCTTTAATAACCAAAACTGATACGTGCGCTCTGATTAAAACGCTTTGGTCATTAGTTGCAAATAAATTTCCATTGAGATTTTTCATCACCATCTCGTTGATAAAGACTTTTAGATTCATAATATAATTCTTCGTTGTTGTCTGTGTGTTTTTCACCATATATATAAAAGTATAGTTTGAGAATTATTGATACACAATTCCATCATTTATCATCGATTGTGAGCCTTTTAAACAAATCTTACTACTATTGGAATACTCGTCCATTTTCCTTGCAAACTTCTGCCTCAACTTCATTTGAAATCCGACGTTGGAACGGTTTATATTTCTTGTCAAACTAAAGCTGGTATTGAGGTCACTAACACGAGAAACCAAGGATTTCTTGGAGAGACTTCCCTTTCTTAGGTAACAAGTGGCAAATGGGGTTACTATTTTCATTCAACAAAAGGATAATCAAATACTGAACTATGCTAATTTCACCATTTGAAACAAATATTGGAGACATTAGAAAACACTGGTAAATTTTGCAGCAAAATATGAACATTTTGAAATTAAGATATTGCTAATTATTCACGATTTTCCAGTATATATTTCATGAATATCTTAATTTAGAAAATGACGCCATTAAGTGTGGAGACAAAAAGAATCTGCTGCTTAACTATAACGGAAATATTTACAGCAAAATATTGCCATTAAACCTTAATATTAAAAAAATATATATATATATATATATATATATATATATATATTTAGAAGGTAAATTACACAATTTTGGAAAACTGTTGAATTGCTATGAAAGGACAGAGCGTGATCAGACTTTCGTGAAAATTATATTTTACGTTTATTATTGAAGGTTAATTAGAATAAAAATGTCTGCGTGCTCCTAACTAAGAAAAAAGTAAAGAAGACAACTTTTGATGATAATGTAAAGACATTCTGGCAGTCGATGTCAAAACGAATTCTAACTGTATTTTTCAGTATCATTATTGCTACTGTTACTACTAGCTAAGGTAAAACCAAAATAGGAGAATAAGGATGCTACAAGCACCAAGAATCAAACACGGAAAACAGCCTAATGAGTGCCGAAAGTCAATAAAAAATTAATAATGATTTATAAATAAATATCAATATATATAAAGAATATATTTACAAAAAAGTACCGCGCCAGAAAGCGTGCTCCAAAAAGTCCTGCGCCTGATAGCTTGTGCCAAAAAGTCCTTCGCTAGAAAGCGTAAGCCAAAAAGTTCTGTGCCAGAAAGCGTGCGCTAAAAAGTCCCGCACCGGAAAGCATGCGCCAAAAGTCATGTATCAGAAAGCGTGTATCAAAATGTCCCACCTCAAGAAGCGTGGACTCCGGCAAAACGTTCTCTGCCAGAAAGCGTACGCCAAAAAGTCCCGCGCCAAAAAGCATACGCCCAAAAGTCCAACGCCAGAAAGCGTGTGCTAAAAAGTCGAGCCCCAGAAAGCATGCGCTAAAAAGTATTTTCGCCAGAATGCGTGCGCCAAAAGGTTCCGTGCAAGAAAGCATCTGTCAAAAAGTCCTGCACCAGAAAGCGTGTGCCAAAAATTCCTGCGCCAAAAAGCGTGCACCAAAAACTCCTGCGCTAGAAAGCGTGTGCTAAAAATTCCTGCTCCAGAAAGCATGTGGCAAAAAAAGTGCTGCACCAGGAAGAATGTGTGAAAAAGTCCCACGCCAGAAAACGTGCACCAAAAAGTCCTGCGCCAGAAAACGGGCGCCAAAAAGTCTTGCGCCAGAAAGCGTGTGGCAAAAATTCCTGCGCCAAAAAGCGTGTGCCAAAAAGTCCCGCATTGGAAAGCGTGTGCTAAAACGTCCTGCGCCAGAAAACGTGCGCCAAAAAGTCCTGCGCCAGAAAGCATGTGCCAAAAAGTCCTACGCCAAAAAGCATGTGCCAAAAATTCCCGCGCCAGAAAACGTGCGCAAAAAAAGTCCTGTGCTAAAATGTCGCTTTCCTGCTATCCCCCTTTCCATTGTATATGTGTAATTTGTTTTCAAATCTTTATAATTCATACATACTTTGCTCATGTTTTCACGGTTCCTCGATTACCTCATACAACATTATTTCACAATAAAATCTTGGTCCACACACACCTCCTTCCTTACCAATTCTCCTTCTATCTGCCTTACTTTGCATATCCACTTATTATCCAAATTCATTGGTTTGGGAACAAACATAACGATCCAATTTTACCTTAACATTTTTCGTCTTTATCCTTATACATATGAACAATTAATTTTCTATCATCTCGATTGGAAAAAGTTTTCATTAAGGCATTTCTCATGAATACTTGGTCATTCACTTAATCAGTCAGTCAGCAATGTGCTATAACCGACTATTTTTGGAACCTCTTCATTTATCCATCGTTAAAATTCCCTTCATATATTTCCCATTTTATTTGGACTAACCCCTTTGACTTTTTCCTCATTCTGGTCTCCCTTGTTTTCGCCTCTGCATTCCTCAAATTGTCAAAATACCTTCTTTACTACTTCTTTAGGCAGCATCATAATTAATTTAAATTTTTTTGAATGAAAACGTATTTAAAGGTATAAATCGTTTATCTCTATGAGTAATTTGATTTTTTCATTCTGGCAATCGCTTTTTTTTTATTCCGTTTACTTACCATCCACTGCCAATAAGATCTCTTTAAAGATTCTATAATACATTTTTTGTAATCTTTCAAGCTTAGACCAACATTAACTTCACATCCTCATCATTAAAGTTTCTTGTCATAATTACATTAATATCTATAATTTAAAAACTTCTTCCCAAGTGAAACTTTTATCTATTTACATTATATCTACAATATATGAATAATAACCTATGCCTCCAGTCACTCCCTTCTCCCATCTACATTTTAAAAAGATCCTATCAAAATGGTATTCTATTAGCATATTTTAGAGAGAGAGAGAGAGAGATTAATGGAAATTCATTCAGTCCATAAATATAGATCTCTCTCTCTCTCTCTCTCTCTCTCTCTCTCTCTCTCTCTCTCTCTCTCTCTCTCTCTCTCTCTTATACTCTGAACCTTTCATTAAATCGACATCACCACAAATATCGTATATTTTTTTAAGTTCATGTCGGAGAGAAACGAGCCCCCACAAATTATGTATTCATTGAATCCATTCATTATGACCAGAAAGAAAAAAAAGATTCATTAATTTTCACGTAGATTTATTCAAATCGTTGCAGCAATACTTTCACAGACTTTATCTCGTCCATTTTTTGGA
>NC_090740.1:44373759-44383759 GCF_036898095.1 Palaemon carinicauda
AAACTGCAAGAGAAGTAATAAACAACTAAAATAAGACATTTTAAGAACACTAATGTTAAAATAGATCTTGCATATATAAAATATTAAAAATAAAAAATAAACAAGAGGAAGAGAATAGTGTGCCTGAGTGTACCCTGGTTTCCGTCTCCTTAGTTATTCTAGTTGTTTTATGATTTATTTTTTTGAAATACCACTTCAAAAAGGAAATTATTATTATTATTACTTACAAAGCTACAACCTTAGTTGGAAAAGGAAGATGCTATAGCCCAGGGGCTCCAACAGTGAAAATAGCCCAGTGAGGAAAGGAAACAAAGAAAAATAAAATATTTTAAAAACAGCAACAACATAAGATTAAATATTTCCTCTATAAACTGTAAAAAAAGAAACCTTAATAAAACAAGAGGAAGAGAAATTAGATAGAATAATACAGCGAAGAAATCATTATTTAGATTGGCGAAAATTACTTTTCCTACCTATGCTGTTTACTTACTTTCTTCCATATTCATCAGAACAACTGGAGAACACCATTCACTCTCTCTTCAACTATCATGAACATAATCCTCATTCGTACTGAATTTGTTTCCTCTTTGCTCAAGCGAAAGGGAATTTGTCTAATGGGGTTTGTGTCCTGTAATTCAATATCATACTCTAAAGGATCAGTTAAACCTAATTTATCACAAACAGATCCCAGACAATTCGAAAAGAACATTATTTAGAGCCCCAGTCATTCTTCTTCTAAGCTAGGGTTAAATACCTTGAAATTCTTAGGCACATAGGAGTTTTTCTCAAAACTAATTTGTTATAATTCTTAAATGAGTTATGTTGGAGTTTATTTATCTCCTTATTCCATTTATTCACTGTGCTAATTTCCCTGTTGGAGGCCTTAGGCTTATAGCATCTTATTTTCCAACTAGGGTTATAGCTTAGCAAGTAATAATAATAATAATAATAATAATAATAATAATAATAATAATAATAATAATAATAATAATAATAATAATAATAATAATAATAATAATGATAACAATAACTGCTTAGCTCTATACGTCCCTATATCAATTAAGTAATCTAAAATTCTCCGTTCGTTCTAGTATCAAAAAAGTTAATTCGTACTTAAAAATAAATGAGTGATTTATTTTCTTTTTATTTAATACTGTACTTAAATGTCATCTCCAATAGGGTAATCTCCCTCTTTTGCCTATAGATCGTACTTTTTTTAAATTTACTCTTGACTGTAGATTTCGTTTTCTAATACCATTATTATTATTATTATTATTATTATTATTATTATTATTATTATTATTATTATTATTCCCAGTTAAGTAACAACCCTAGTTGGAAAAGTAGGATTCTATAAGCCTAAGGGCTCCAACTGGGAAAAATAGCCAAGTAAGTGGAAGGGAGAAAGGAAATGAATAAACTACAAGAGAAGTAATGAAGAATAAGAATAAAATATTTCAATAACAGTAACAACATTAAAATAGATACTTTATATATAAACTATAAAAGTAGACTTGTGTCCAGTGAAAAATCAAACTCAAATCTTTATGTACAAAAAGACAAATTATATTCTCAAAATACCTCAAAGTTCTGAATTCAAGAAAAAATACACCGAATTTTCTTAATATAGATTCATATAAAAACTAAAGTTGAAAACATAGATTTCAACATCAAAACATTCCCTGCTAGTTTGAACATTTGAACTTTTATCTGCCAAGCTTTCCTTAAATTCTTATTTGTAATTCTCTAGATTTTCTATGTAATCTTTTCTGACATCTTGAAGCACTAATTTACGTGTTAAGACTTCTAAAGGTCCTTTAGCGGTGTGACCAACCAACAACTCAAAAGCATTAAATCCTTTGATGTCATTGGGCGAGAACTGTAATGCTAACAAGACAAAGGGTACTTTTCCATCCAAAGTCGTTATACAATTTTCGTAATCAAGAATTTAACGTTTGTTGAAAACGCACAATAATTCCTTGCAACTCGGGGTGATATTGTCTGGAAGTTACGAGTTTCATATCTAATTATTTCATTTTGTCCCTGAAATACTTAGACACGAAATTATATATGCTATGAAAATGTTTATAACATTGGATCGACAAAGACGAGTTTCATATCTGATTCTTTCATTTTGTCTCTGAAATACTTAGACATAAAATTATATATTCTATGAAAATATGTTCATTAGACATGAAATTATACAGTATATACTATGAAAATATGTTCATATCAACGGATCGACAAAGACGAGTTTCATATCTAATTCTTTCATTTGGTCTCTGAAATACTTAGACATAAAATTATATATTCTATGAAAATATGTTCATATGAACGGATCGACAAGGACGAGTTTCATGTGTAACTCTTTCATGTTGTCCCTAAAATACTTGGACACAAAATTATATATCTATGAAAATATTTTTATACCAACGGATCGACAAAGACGAGTTACATATCTAATTCTTTCATTTTGTCCATGAAATATTTAGACATAAAATTATATATGTTAAGAAAATATATTCATATTAATGGACACACACAAAAAAAAAAATCTTTAGGCTTAAGGTAATGTGTATAAATATTTTGGTTAATGTAATTCCTCTCTCTCTGTGCTTTATAAATTATTCCTTATCTCTTTATTGCTACTTACTTGATGACTTTTTTCCATATTTCTTGTGTTTTCCAAATATGATAAATATCCTTACCTTGATGTGGAGATTTACTTTTTGTGTGTAATAAACCTGATTCATCCTTCACTTGAAGAAAATGAGATGGAGCTATTTCGTATTCCCTTGGTGTTTTTGTTATGGAGTAATAGGATTAGTTGGAGATGGCGAGTGTACTTTTATTATTATTATTATTATCATTATTATTATTATAATTATTATTATTATTATTATTATTATTATTATTATTATTATTATTATTATTATTATTTGCTAAGCTATAACCCTAGTTGGAAAATAAGATGCTATAAGCCCAGGGGCCCCAACAGGGAAAATAGCAGTATGAAGTTAAACCTGAGCGTCCTTAGCTGAAATTGTTTCACCCACTCAAAGAGGAGAAGGGGAAAAAGGAAAAGATGACTAAGGAATTGAGGAAAGAGGAGGAAGACGATGTTGGGGAAAACTAAGATCTCAGAATATCAACGACTTGATATATGTTTGCCAAAGGTCCCGCCATATCTTTTGTGTTAACTTTACGAAGGTGTAGTTTACTGGATAAATATAGCTACTTTTTTTAATCTTAGTATGTTCAGAGATATAAACATAAAACATTATTTGGATTAAGACTTCATAGGAACAAGAGCTTTATTGAATAAACAGGACTAATTCTTTTATTTTAAATTTTGACATAATTTGATAGAAGCATATGTAAAAATTGTCTTTAGGAAGAATGACCTTTACACTGACTGAAGAAATATACGCACACACACGCACATAGACACACACACTTATATATATATATATATATATATATATATATATATATATATATATATATATATATATATATATATATATATGTATATATATATATATATGTGTGTGTGTATATATATATATATATATATATATATATATATATATATATATATATATATATATATATATATATATATATATATATATATATATATGTATATATATATATATATGTGTGTATATATATATATATATATATATATATATATATATATATATATATATATATATATATATGTATATATATATATGTGTGTGTATATATATATATATATATATATATATATATATATATATATATATATATGTGTGTATATATATATACATATATATATATATATATATATATATATATATATATATATATATATATATATATATATATATATATTAGATGTGTGTACCTATTTATTTATAGCTATATATATATATATATATATATATATATATATATATATATATATATATATATATATATAAATAAATATATATATATATATATATATATATATATATATATATATATACTGTATATGTCTATTTGTATTCTCTTATTTATAGTTCATAGTAGATGTCCAAGATTTTGTAAAAAAATCTAAATCAATAATTTTTAATTCAAATTTGGATATAAAAAAAAAAATCAGTAAAATTATTTTTATATATTCACCAGTTAAAATTATAATTTTCCATATTTTTTTCAAGGTTGTTCAATGTGAAGTGATATATGTGGATAATAAGGTAATAACAACGGATAATTTAATCGTATTAATCTCCTGAATAAAAGAAAAACATTAATCTTAGCTAAACAAAAATGTCAACCACAAAACCAAGCAAGTATAAAAAGAGATAAAAATTCTATTGATATTCAGGCATACCGAAATATACATAAAGTCACAACCTTTACAACCAAAGGAATTATAACCTTAAATGTTGTCTAAGTAACGTATTGAATCGAATTTTTCAGCTTTTCACAATACAGAGGAAACTGGACGGCATTGCTTCTTCGCATAAGAGATATCTGTTCTCAAATTTATAAACTAGTCGGAGTGAAAGGTTTAAACGTCCAAGTTCGCGGAATTTTATACATGATAAACAACTGTAGTACTGAAAAACATGAATATCATATTGGCTTATTTTCTTGAAAGGTGCCGAAAAATGGTGTATTTTATTACTTCAATCTTCCACTGTCTTGGGTTAGAGTTCTCTTGGTTGCTCGGGCACACTATACGATCCAATTCCTCTTCCTATTGTTTTATTAAAGTTTTTTTATACTTTATATAGGAATATTTATTGTGATGTTACTCTTCTTAAGATATTGTATTTTTCCTTGTTTCCTTTCCTCATTTGGCTATTTTCCATGTTGATTTT
Source organism: Palaemon carinicauda (assembly GCF_036898095.1). Lineage (NCBI taxonomy): Eukaryota > Metazoa > Arthropoda > Malacostraca > Decapoda > Palaemonidae > Palaemon > Palaemon carinicauda. The sequence continues at coordinate 44,378,616 of NC_090740.1, forward strand.
CCAACTACGGTTGTAGCTTATCAAGTAATAATAATAATAATAATAATAATAATAATAATAATAATAATAATAATAATAATAATAATAATAATAATAATAATAATATCTTGAATGAAAAAAAAAATATTACTAATCTGATGACTTTCTTAACCCTTTGAGTACCAGATGTAAACATTTGAGAGGTGGTGTCAAAACACTAGCACTTATACAATTAAACCTAAGGAGAATGCAATGCTACTCGCTAAGCAAATTAGCTCATCACATATTCCAAAACTTCATAAGTTCAAAGTTGCAGCAAATGTTTTTATGTAAAACAGGCTGACATAAGTCTTTTTATAGTTTATATGTGAAATATCTGTTTTAATATTGCTATTATTATTTTGAATATTTTATTTTAATTGCTCATTACTTCTTACGTCGTTTATTTATTTCCTTATTTCCTTTCCTCACTGGGCTATTTTTCCCTGTTGGAGCTCTTGGGCTTATAGCATCTTGCTTTTCCAACTATGGTTGTAGCTTAGCAAGTATTAATAATAATAATAATAATAATAATAATAATAATAATAATATAGTATTTCTCAACATTCCAAGTTATAGAATGAAGTTTTAGTACATTATAAGACAGTATTAATAATAATAATAATAATAATAATAATAATAATAATAATAATAATAATAATAATAATAATAATAATGTGTTTCTCAACATTCCAAGTAGTAGAATGGTTTCATCATTATTTTCTGTGAGATAGAATATTCTCTCTTATTTTTCTTTTACTTGTTGATAACCATAAAGGATCCTACAGACATTTTCTTTGATATTCTCTCGTGTTATCAGCAGCATCATATTTTCTGTAAAGATGATCCGAAAAATTCAATGATAAACGTCCAAACTTCTTTTTTGCAGCCATTACTTATTCATCTTTCCTTTACAAAGGAACACATAAAAAGGTGTTGCAAGTATTATCTTAAACCATTTACTCAAACAAATATATTCATTTCGTTCTTATATTCAAATAGTCTATGTGGTAAAGGTTTGTTCCTAAAAAAGTAAAAGATTTTTTTTTTAATATTGAGGTTAGTTTTCCATAGCATTTTTGTGATGATATGTGTATATGAAAATAAGAGATACGTTATGAATAAGGAAAAGAAATGACAAAGTGATGAAACTGAAAGAAGGAAAATCATTGAAGTATTAATGAGGATTGTAATGGCCTACTGAAGACGACCCTGCCTACCGATCGCCGCACTGGGGGCCGAGTCCCACTTAAGCTCGTTAATGTCTTTCAGTGTCTGTAACCTCACCATCCTTGCGAGCTAGGGATGGGATTTTAGGGGAACTGATAGGTCTACCTTCCTAGTCATCAGCAGCCATTGCCAGTCCTATATAGACACAGCATAGATATCTGCATATATGAAGTAAATGTATATATTCAAAATTTCAAGTATAAAACAATGATATGAAACGAAGAGTAGAATGTGATACCAATATGGTTCACCTTATGAATCAATCTTAGAGTAATGTTTTGCTTTCAACTGGCTCATTCATGACTTGTCTTACATTAATAATTATGATATCCAACACATCAAAGCATGTCATTCTGATGGAGTGTAGAGCAAGATAGTCAGTTCATAATACAAAACTTCATCAAATTAGATTATCATGTTACACAATGAATCGATTAAATTTGAATTTTTCTTTCAGCTTAGTTTTTAATCTATAGTAATAAAGGATACGTTTGAATATTATCTACGACGGCAATAATATCTAGGGTAACATAAGAATAATTAAGAATAAACCATATCAACATTATAATAGTGTTCAATTAGTCAAGTCTGTCTCTATTTACTTCATTCTCAACGATTAGCTAATTTATGTAAGTGATTCCTTATAGCATACTTCACAGGTCTAAAGATGTTCAGGTACTGCTTACAGATGAGACGTATCACTCATTATAATTAGAGGTTTAAACAGTCTCTTTTCTATTGTGTTAACATTATGAATGTTATCATATTCTCTCTCACTGTTTTTACAGACACGGTTTCACAGCTATTTGCCGTTTATTTTCCTTTATAACAATACACATTAGTTCCTATAATTCGTTTCAACAGTCTCTTTTTTTACTGTATTAAGATTATGAATGTTATTATATTTTTTCTCACTTTCTACAGACACAATTTCACTGTTATTTATTGTTTTTTCCTTTATAACAGTACTCATTGGTTCATATAATTCGTTTCACCAGCCTCTTTTTACTATGTTAATATCATGAATGTTGTTATTATATTCTCTTACACTTTCTACAGACACAATTTCACAGTTATTTACTGATTCTTTTCTTTATAACAGTACACATTGGTTTAAAAATAGCACTTGCCATTGGGTTGCTAAGTCGTCCCCAGGTGGATCCTGATCTCTACATCCAAAAGCAGAGAACAGAAGCTTTTAAAATAGTCTAGTGACCAGACAAGCTACCAAGGGAGAGGTAATACGAGGCCCCTTGCTTATTTATACTCGTTTGAAGTAAATCTTCATTCCAATCACTCAGAGTTGCCCTGAAAGAGATTTCCTTTGTGGGAAGGTTGGGAAGGTAAAAGATATTCTCACCTCCAATAAATGAAATGGGGTTTATCAATGAATGGACGCATAGAAGGATTCATGTTTCATTTACTGTTAGTCTTTGATGATAAGGTGTGTATGAAGTTCTGTGAGTGAACGTTATAACATTTACCACTGGTTGAAAAATAATATGTAGATGAGGATATCAAATTCAAATGCAAAGAACAGAATTCTTAAATATGCTCTAGTTACCTGTCAACTTGTCAAGATAACACGAGGTCTCTTGCTCAGATAAACTGGCTTTAAAGTATTCTCCATTTCAGTCACTTGGAAAAGATGTCCTTTAGTGGGAGGCAAACTATATTTTTGTCTCCAATAAATGGAACGCTTTTTAGCAATGAATGTAATCCTAAAAGAGGATACTTGTTTCTTACACTGTTAGTTCTTGATGACAATTGTGCATGAGGCTGTGTATACGTGTGTGAGATTTTGTGGAGTGATGTATGTTTATGCGTGTGTGTATATAATTGAGTGCATATATGTGTATCTGTGTGAGCGCATTCACTTGCCTTTCCATTTCTCAAATTAATTTAGTTTTATGATAACTTTTTTCTGGAATACCACATCAAAAAGAAATTAGAGTAAGGAGATTATTCACGTGCAGAAATTTGTGGCATTGACTGCCTATGGTGTGATCTATTCTTTTTTATTTTACTAATTGTAATTCTTGGTAAATATCAATTTTATCATTGAGGAACTAACTTGAAATTTTAATGTTAAATTAGGATATACTGTTACATAAAAGAAAATAGTTTTCAGCGCCAGAATCGTACTCAAAATTATTGCAAGTTCCACTCTCCGTGAATCCATTATGACATTAATATATCAATTTTTGTTATTACAAAACTCCTTCAATTATTGATAACTCTACGAAATTACGAAATTAAGAATTTTCTTTCCATCGAACTTTCAATATAAAATTCTAGATGTATTTCCATCGTAAAAGTAAGACGAATGCAGTGAGCTATTTCAAATTCTTTCCCACAAATCGATTATTAGAGCTGTAATCTTTCTTTCTGATCACAAACTTCCATCTGTTTTTACCCATGATGGGATTTAACTTACTTTCAGGAGTAAAGTTTTTTCTTTTTATCTGCGGTAAACTTTGATACAACTTGATATAGCCTGGATCTCTGGCTGGAAAGGTCATTCAATTCCCCCACCAGAGAATTGATGAAGGAATTATTGTGAAAAAACAGTATCAATGAAAACATATGTTGATTAGTGCATGATAATGAATAAATGCTCTGCATATCATTCACACCTATTCATTAAGTCGAAAATAGATGTAGACAAGAAAGCGAGTATATTTCATTAACTATAATTTTCAATGCATTTAACTTTAAATCGCAACAAGAGACTTCAAGTGATCATAGTTTTATCTGATGCTCGTCTGGATCAGAATACCATATTGTGCTTAACTATATTACCTAGTAATAAAGAGCATACGAGTGAAGCGAGTATTCCGGTTACTAAGGTTCACTGAAACAGCCTCTACATATTACCTCCACCAACGAAGCTGGGAGGAGATTCAATGAGTAGTGAAACTTTCAGAATTTAATTTTTATGTTAAAAAGTGGAAGTGATTAAATTTTGAAATCCCTAGATCAAAGGTCAAGGTAGAGTAAAAGGTCGACCGAATTTATCCTAATCTTAACACAGTTCGCACGCTGCTGTCATACGGACTTCAAATACGCCTACGGTCTAAATTGATTCCGGGAAAAGCAAGCTGCTGTGGAGAAATAACTTGGCTTGGTGAAGGTCTGCACTCTCAGAGTCCCTTTCTAGTCCTTTTTTATAATTTCCTTAAATGTATGACGTAATTGTTTTCCCTATCTGAGTGAGGAACTCTTTTCATTACAGAATAATAGCTTGAAGCTAAGCTAATGCTTGAAACTCAATTTTCTTCTCCTTACCCTGAACCTTTAGTAAATACCTTCATATGATCTTTATGAGAAGCTTCAAGATCCAGAATTTAGAGTTAACTTGTTTTATGGTCAGGACAAGGAAATTTCAGGCATATGCTAGGTTGCTATTAGAGGATAACTTACAGTAATTCCTGAATTTCGGGCTTCTTGGACGAGATTTTACATTCTTGTTAATTTCTTCTTTCTTTTTTTTCAGGCAATTTCTAGATCAGGTTAAGATATTGTAGAAAGGGTTGCTTGTGTTAGATATGATTAAACAAAATATACCTAAGACTCAATTCCTCCTCCAGTGCCATTGCGGGAAAACTGTAAGTTTTTTACTACATTTTCCTACAATTATTAGAATCATAAAAATTACAGGTTAAAAAGTAACTTTCCTGAGATTCAGTAGTTTCAAGTGGAAAGATATGGTATTGAAATCAATTTAAAGGAATTTATGTAATCTGGTACAGAAAGGTTTGAACATCAACGTACCTTGGATTATAAATAAGCTAGAAAAAGATATGATGAATATGGTAGTGAAGGAAGTGGTAAATAAGTTTATAAGGAGGAAATTGGTGTGCTTGAAAGTGAATTATTATCAAAGATATTAATGG